>NW_015386665.1:204393-252409 GCF_001527695.2 Protobothrops mucrosquamatus | reverse complement strand
GGGGGGGGGGGGGGGGGAGGCGGGCGGCGGGGAGAGGGAGATGAAGAAGCGCCGAAGGCCGCGTCCGCGAGCGTTTTAGAAGCGGGGCGGGCTGGGGCGCCTAAAACTGAGGCGACGCGTTTGTGGGGGGGGGGCAGGAGAAGAGGGGGCAGGAGAAGAGGGGTCTGAATTGCTGGACGTGGACGCCCTTTCCCTCAAGTTGACGGCCAACGCGAGAAAGAAGCTTTGACTTCGAAAGCGGGGTGGGTGGGACCGGGTATTCGGGAAGAGGCTTGAAGGGTTGGTTGGAGCTGAAGTGTATTTTGTGCAGGGAAGGTGGGGTGGGGGGGCTGCCCGCGCGCTCGTAGCCCCACGGATCCTCTTATTCCAGCCTGCCGGGCGGATGGTGGTTGCTCAGTGTTGTGTAGTAAAGCACCAATCTAAGAAAGGCCCTCTTTCTCAACAAGGGCAACGGTACCCCTACCAAGGGATAACTTATTTTGCACATCATCCTGAAGATGCGCGCCGCCTCCTCCTCCCCGACGTCCGTATGCCCCAATGCCAGACTGAACTCTCGGGCACGAAACCTATTGACTTAAGTGGAAGGAGGCGCGCTGCGGGTATTCAGCAGTTTCACTTCAATGGGATTTACTTCCGGTAAGTGTGCGCAGGATTCCAGTCTCATTTCCAAGTTGTGAATGTGGGTGTGAGCCAAGTAAGGCCAACCGTCCTTTTCAGGTAACGCAGCTGGGAACTGACTTAGCTTGGAAACAATTGACCCAAGAATGCTTACGATGAAAGCTCGCTTTAAGTAAATGCCAACTTGGTTCAGTTTAAGGAATGTTGCAGTCATTCTTCCAATTCCACCGTCCCCCACTCCTCAGAAAAATAATAAGGTTTTGCATTAGGCTTGCAGACTTAACAGTGTTTGCATCTAAAGTCTAGCCTATTTTTTTTTAAAAAACAAAAATAACCTATTTTTCTTTGTTAAAAGTCTGGAAGGAAACCAGATAGAAATATACACATATCACCTGTGTGCACATCCCTCATTAACAATATATGGATGCAAAAAATTAGAGCTTTAAAAAAAATCCTTACATACAAGCTGTTTTAAACGATCAGAATTTGGTCTCTACAAAACAAAAAGAATAATCCCAAAGCAGCATTATAGAATTACTGATGTGCCTGCAGTTTCAGCGCTCTCCTAATCCAAACAGAATATATTCAACGTTGAACGTAAAATGGAAGCATCGATTTTTGCCCCCTTTGATTTTTTTTGGTAATGTTTATTCCTAAATCAAACCTAATGCAAAATGAAAAGTACAGTAGTATCCCGTTTGATTTTGTATTAATTTTGTGCTCTTATGTAATAATTGTCATTGTACCCTATTTGAAAATCTCCCCATTAACCACAGATTTATTCCTGGCTGCTGCTGCTGTTTTTTTACCTGATTTTATAAATTTTTCAGAAGCAGCAAATGAAAACAAGTTATCATATAATAACTAGCTATTTTTTACCTGTTTTCTTTTGTTTTTGGAGGCAGAAGGATTGGAAATCTCTTGATACTTTGCGTTTACACTGTACAAAATACGTGCCATCAAACTTTTCAATCCAAAAAGAAAAAGCAAAAAAAATATGAAATGGCTGATGTAGTACACATAGAGTTTACTTTAGAGCAGAAAGAACAAGAGAGAGCATAACTTGAAAACTGTCACAATAATTTTATTGTAAATTATTTACGTCTGAAGTTTTAGGCATCTAGTGCAGAAAAAAATATATGAATGAATCTGTGGGTGAAGGTGAGCCCCTTGCTACTAACTTTTATTTGGAATGTTCTGGATATTTGACTGTTTTGTATTTATGTGGTGAGAGTGAAATATATCTATATGATGACAGATCGCTATTTTCGTCTTCTGTTTAGAACTCCCTGGAACACTTTCAACCCACTTGTGTAATGCAAAAGATATAACTCCATAAATTGTGATGTTCAGCAATCAACTCTGTACAGTATCTGAAAATGTGCCTATGCAGGGTATACATCCAGATGGCATCTTGAATAGCTAAATATATAGTAAGGTGGAGGTTGATTGTGATGCTTTCAATTACTCATTTTCAAAGAATTGAAATTGTGCACCTCTTTATAACTGCAAGACGTTATTCTTAGTGTATTATATTGGCCAGTATATTTGATTCTGCATAACTTAACTCATTTAGTGTCAGACAGTTTCACCAAAGAAGGATTACAGAATCTGCTTCCTATTAGTTCATACATCAACCATCCAAGAGAATCAGGGATGGGAAAGGGAGGCAAGTCAGAGAATTGCCAAAATCGGTCTGATTCTCATCTAAATCTTGTTGATCTATTCTTACTTTTGTGTCCCTGGGATTAAAAGTCTTGATAGTTCAAAAGGAATATTTAATTTCAATGGAGTTTCTGAAGGAGTGAAAGTGACTAATATTAATCATTACACAATCTCAATTACTCTTCATTTTTCATTGCATTTATTCACCTATTTACTTGGAAGTAAAACCCATTGAAATAAATACAGCTTACTTTTAAGTAGATACTCAGACAACTGCATTGTAAAATTGACTTTACACCAAACTGTAAATCATACTTAATCAGCAGAAAAAAGTCTGTAAGATTTTTTAAAATAAACATGAATCAATTTCATTTGAAGCACTTTGAGGGGGTCTCATTCAGAGATCTTCCTTCTTTCCTTTTTTCCTTCCTTCCTTCCTTCCTTCCTTCCTTCCTTCCTTCCTTCCTTCCTTCCTTCCTTCCTTCTTTCCTCCCTTCCTGCCTTCCTCCCTCCCTCCAATACACCATCCAAAACCATTTTATTATAATTCATAAATATATTCCCTTACTAATTGTACATTTCATGTGATCTTAACCATTGCCTTATGATAGCTTTTTGACATAACAACATTGCTTCAAACTTAAGTAAAAATTCCCTCCCTTTCCTTTCTTCAGATTTGAGGGACTGTACTTTTGCTTAGGGTAACATTAAGAAGGATATAATATATAAGACCATATTTGTGCACTATTTCACTGCATGGTCATTTATGGATCTGGTATCTTACAGTATGTAAGATTTCTATTATTAGTGTGTAAGAGAAAATGGGCTTGGACAAAAGCAATACTTATAAACATGGGGATGGAGGAATGAAACGAAGACTTCTGCTAAGGAAGTCTGACACCCTGTGATCCTAATCTAGTTCTTGGAAGTGAATGGGACCAGAGGTGAGACTGGAAATGCTTTAAAGCTATGTAAATCAATTAAGAAAATCTGGCTGCAACAATATCGTTGATTTCCTGTGTTTATACATTTCGTTATTCTGAAATTTTAAATAATATGAGGAATTATTGCTGTTTGGGGAATACTTTGTTTGCTTTTTTTCTTGCCACCCATGTTAATTTAAGAAAATGAACACATACACACAAATGCATAATTACACAGAAAGATAAATTCTACCATGAGGTTGATCCAATTAATGTATGACTTCTGCAACCTCCCCCACATCAAGCACTTCCCTGTAATCAGGCTGCTTCCTATCATATCTTCTATTGTAAAAGCATGAATCACGTTACTTGCTTCCAATCAGGCTAACCAGGGACTGTGTTTCTGATTGCGTTTGCATCAGGAAGAAAAAAAAACCTTCCAACAACTCAGAGTTTAATCATGTCAGTTCCTTCCCTAATAACTGAGAAGTTTCAGATAAGATGTGAGATTGTAAAGCTAACATAACTGGACTGTAAAAATCTCAACAATCACTCTTGGCTGCCATGTAGTGTTCATCTGGATTTTTATAGTCTAAATACAATATCCTTTAGCTGTAAGGGCAACATTGCCTAATCCCAAATTGCTTCACCAATAAGGAGATAACTTTGCACCTATAATTTTTTTTTTATGATATCAGCCACATAAAGTACCTTTTCATGTATAAAATGACTGCTATGTTCATTCATATAAAATAGTGTCTCTTATAATGTTTGAGCTTATCATGCAGGTGTGGTTTGAGCAGCTGGGGAAACAAGGCACTAGTTATACGTTATCAAAATAATTGAAAACATGAAAATAATTTCTAGGAAAGTGAAAAGGAACATATGGCTCTCAAGATGTTATTCTTACACTTCAGAAATAGATTTCCTTTTAATAGGTTTGATTTGTTTTTAGTCAATATTTTGTATAAAGCTGCAATATTCTTAGTACAAGAACCAAGGTGATAGCACTTTTCCTGATCTGACAATAGATAGATAGGTAGATAAATATACATCCTGATTCTAACCAGAGATAGAGAAGAGCAAAAAAAAAAAAAAAAGATCAGGGATAAAAAAATTTGTTTTGAAACCAGTAATAAGTGGAAATAGTTGACTGGTTTGTAAAATATATAAATTAACCTCTCATATGTTCAGGAAAGTTTACAATATCTTTTAAATCTTTTGAGATTATTTAAATAAGTACAAATGATACATTATTAATGACAACATGAAAGCCACTGGAAGACCAGAAGAAGGAAAATGATATCAGCAATTAAGAAATGTCAAGCCTTTGAGGTAGGCCAGATCATGAAACAGTGCAAAGACTATAGGAGAGTATGATAGCAGCTGGAAAGACTGCAAATTTTCCCTCTGTGTCCTTCTGTACCAAACAAAGTCAAAGAGGACATGTTTTGAGTTTCTTTCTCATGCCTTCTCCTTTCCCAGAACTGAGTTGCCTTAACTACTCCTGCATATCTTCTTCATGTTTTGAAGTGTTTAAGGATCCTTCTACAAGAGGCCTGGGAAAAGAAAAATAATTGTCTCAATATCTGTAACAGTTTCCAGAAAATTATGGCGCTCTAGATGTCGCTGCACTAACAATTCCTAGTATTGCTACTTAGGGGACACCTGGAAGGCCACAAGTAACCAGATTTTGACCTCAAATTCAGCTCAAATTCCCGAGCACTTCTGAATACAGTCTCACATACAGATCTTTAGAAAAGCGGCATCTGTTGATCTGACGCACTAAAACAACTTGATTGTGAGAGAATCAAGGAGTTGTGTCAGTTATGCCAATGATGTACATAATAGCCATACCACCATTTGCCATCCATTAGGTGTGTGGAAAAAACCATCCTCTTTTCTATGCTCATTTTCCTTATGTATGGGTGAATCCTATGTGGGTTTAAAGGGCCTTTAATGTTGAAATAACAGCTAAAAGCTATTCTTTACAGTATGAACTTGAAGCTTTCTGTGTGTTTTCAGTATATGACACTATAAAAAACCTTATCAAAAGAATCCATTCCGTAAATCACCAGAATATAAATGGTTGTGTCAAATGACATGAACATAAACCTATGGCACAAAAAACCACACCCAAAACTCAAGCACTAGTTAGAATCCTAGAATTTTCAGCTCAAGTCAAAAAAGACAAAATGCACCTTAGTAATACTATATGAGAGAAGTTGGATGGAGGTGAGACAGCAGTTCACAGTATCCTTATCAAGTATTCTACTAACCAACTATCACAACAATACTCCGAGATAATGCTTCACATCTTGTCCAAGCCTGGAAATATTGATTTGGCCATCTAGTCAACTTTTTGATTATCCTGCTCATGCTTGACTATGTTGTATATGTTAACTTAAAGCTGGCTTAGATTTCTTGCTGCCTGAGTATCCTGTTTCCTATTCCACCATGCCATTTCCACCTTCTTTGAACGCAAAATGTTCTTGAATTCAATAAAATATCTTAAAATGTAATAATTAACTAAAGAGGCAATGTATTATATGTATTTTCATATGTTTTCAGCTTCATCAAATGTGCAGCTTAAATTACCAATGTGAGACTCACAGACTCCAACATTCTAGCATTTCCTTATCCATATCCAACTTGACTTTAATCTGGGATTGATTGATTATTTATTTATGGGATGCTAACATGCTGCAAAGCAAAGTATCAACTTTACTCATACTATTCATTTCAGAGAATGTTTGGGGGATCCACATATACCTCGGAGATGTTTATTAGATAATCAAAATGACAGAGGGGTGAGTTAAGTGCTTTGTCTAAAATGCCCACGTACCCAAAACAATAAAGAGAATCCTGCAAAGCTGGAATGGAAGGGAAGGCTTCTAGTAAATTACAATTTTGTCAGTGACATTGCCAGTGACCACAGCAACTATTTAGTGAGATTGCCCTAATATAAATTAGTCAATATGTCAAATGAGCTCACCTGTCTAAAACATTTAGGGACTTCTGAGATAAAGTTATGTAGGTAAGTATACTGTATATTTAGTGATTATTTCAGAGGTTTTGTCACACAGAATATATATATCAAATCTAGGACATGAACTTTGTTGGTTTATTTTTATGAGAAAGTTATATATTTCTCAGAACATTACTCAAAACAAATCATGCTTCTGGTCCCTCCAAAAATAGCACCATGCATAGAAATTCTCATAATTTTCGGTCACTCCAGAATATACTGCTTCAGAAAAGCAGTCTGGCCTTGGTAATTTTACAATAGTTTTTCCATCTCTTCTACAAACTTTGTGTTTTTTTTAAAGAACAGTTTTCAGGAACTAAAGGTGTGCTTGTCCCTGCTCAAATACTGCAGGAAAATACTTAATATAGATGGAGGGCAGTTATTAACACCACCTTCAGCAACTTTGGAAGTGCTATTATTAATAAAAAGCATTTAAAAGGAACTCCTTATATATGTTTCCTTTTCAGTATTCAGATTACAATTTCCAGAATGTTGAGAAGTAATTAATTACAATTCTTTTTGCCAAACTTTTCTTCCACATCAGACCTAGGAAGATGATTTTAAAATACATTATTTGTAAATGCTTTAAAAGAGACAAATATCCTGCTCTGCTTCATGTACAGCATATACATTTCAATAAAATTGTTAAATTTGAAAACTTTTATCAGTGCTCCAAAAAGCAAAATATTGCAAGTTCTTCAACCTTGTATATAGACAGTACCTAAATTACCTTATTCTAAGAGATACAAAACTGATATCCACCATTTTGCCCATGTGGAAATAGTCAGCACTATTTCTAGGTATTTATACAACGTGAATTTCATAATGCATAATAATAAACTTGGGCCTGAATTCTTTGGGTGGAATGTGTACATAACCCAAGGAATGCCTGTAGCATAATGGCTGTAGAAATTAGCCTTTACATACCCACAGTTTGTCTTCCTCTTTCATTCCCAAATTGGCAAAGGGGAGAATGCATCTTTCTTAATCACATGTTAATTATCATTTATGACCATTTTTTTTTTACTAAAAATACAAACCCCCAATGAATGTCTGGTTTATGCATGTCTGCCAGGCAAAAGATCTCTCCCCCCTAGTTCTACTTACAGTGAGTAATTCAAAGAAGTACAATAATTTCGTAGAGTTACACCTGGGCTGAGGGCTTCAGTTATGGTTTTCTTGTACTGGTCAGCAAACTATGTTTTGCTCCATCAAGCAATTCAATAGAACACTCTTTGTTCTCTGGTATTGTTTTGTATCTTAGCACTAAAGAATATGCTATTGAGCATATTCATGTTATTGGTGGTGATGTTGATTATGGCATTTTTGGTTTCTTGATTAATTTATTTTATTCAAACTATTTTTGGTTTCCCCAAGAATGTTGATATCTTGTCATGGAGCAATTGAAGCAGTCAATTTTTCTCTCTATTCTATGTCAAATAATTGTTGGGAGAATAAAATAGGAAAACCCTCATGTATGCTTCCTAAAAATGTCTTATAATTCAAAATAGATATGTAATAAAATAAATAATGTAAATGGATAAATAAGAGTTTATATGTGATCTTCAAGATTTATGATCAGTACCCTGGACAGCACTTTGCTGAGGATAATAAAGGTTTTTCCTTATCTGTTAATAATATTTGAAGAAATAAGAAGCCAGTCTTTTGTTAGAGAATAGAGCTTCACACTTCTTGGTAATTTTAGCAAGCTGGTTAGGACTTGTGCTTATATTTCAAGGATATTAACATTAGCCACAGATTGAATAGTGTTGATTATATTTCAAAGTATATTAACATTAGCTACCTATTCAATATTTAATTGGAAAAGTTTACATTAATCATATATTACACCTACTAGTTTAAAAAGTGGGGGAGATAGGCTAGGCTGAAAATAATACTTATTTACTCAATGACATTTCATTGGCATAAGATGTGTTGCCACAGCACATAGTCGCTCAATAAATAACAAACATATATATAAATACAATGTACCATTCAATGATAATATTTCATATAAGAATACGTGCTCAAAGGCAATATACACATGATTATAAGATTCTTGAAGCTGAAATGAAATGACAGCTATATCCATTTAATTTTTCACTTTTTTCCAGGGTATTTAAAGAATCAGTAATAATTAACAAAATACACAGGTATTAAATATTAGATCATTTGATTTTGTGTGAGAATGTTTTAAAAGAAAAATCTGTTTCATAATATTTTAAGATCAGTATTAATTTCAATTCGCCATAAATATTTTGCACAGATTTGAAAAAATGATAAATTAGGTAATGATATTAGAAGATGATGCTTAATATTATACTAGCCACTATGTAAGAAATAAGGACATATTTACTTAACCATAGATCTGGATTATCATCCATTCAGTTTATTTTATAAACTGAATTAGATGAGATTGATTATTCCAGATCTATCCTGTAGTTCCATCAATCTATAAATGTTAGTTAATGGAGTTATATATTCATTTTTGTCCCAAGAATTCTGTCCATCTACTGAATATAGAACCTTTAGCTATCAACATTAGTGGCTTTGCTTATGAGCTGTAGCAAGGCAAGAGATATATAATTTTAGTGGCTTAAAATTTTAAATCATTCAAATCTATTGAAAATACACTTCCTAAAGGTTTGTTTTATGACACAAGAAAGTAAGTTGTGAAACCAAGTTAGGTTTCTGAGCTGGTGACTTTCCATTTCCCCACTTCCAGTTTATTTTATTTCACAATTAACATTCTAGTACAGAGGTGTCAAACTCGCAATGTCACGTGACGTGTTGTGACGTGTTGCGACTTTTTTTTGCCATGGTTGGCAATGGGGTGCGTGCGGTTTCACTATGATGCATCCAGCCCGCAGGCCGGCAGTTTGACACCCTTGTTCTAGTACATTACTACATTGCATTATTAAAAACTTAAAAGTACAGACCCACTTTCCCATCCCAACCAGTGGAATGTTACACACCCAATTTCTAAATCAAAACATGTCTCTATTAAACTTTAAAAATACTCAGTTAAACTAATTGGAATCAGTAAGAGGAAGAGAGAAAAACTGTAGACAATAAATGATATATTAAGGCAATATGTAAAATATTTTTAGATTGTGTCAAGTAAAATATAATATCTAAAAATGTAATTTTGGATGGGACACATTTTCATGCTTGGGATTGTAATCTGAAAATGCATCCAAATAAAACTGAGTTCTACATCAGACTTACTTTTCAATATGAAGTTACTCTAGACATCCAAGCATATTCCTACAATCTGATTAATGATTCTTCCCTAGGGGGAATCAAATTTTTTCCCCAATAAAGAGCACATAAAATTTTCACAGTTGTTAACATATATAATGCCAACTCAGTAAATTTTGAAGACATATATGGTTCAGTGAAGTTTAATAAAAAAAAAACTCTCAAAATGGGATTATGTCTTCCCAAATTTGTTTCATTCTATGCTGAAGTTCTGTCCAGTATTCCTCAAGTTTTGCAACATTGCTACCACATATGGAAGAAGGATCCAATCTGTTTGTTTCTTTTCTAGCTTTTTACAGTTAAGCAATTATTCATTTAACAACCAAGACTGGAGTAATGAACCAGCAGTAAAATTTCTTGTACTAATTATATCTTAAGTATAATGTTCAATATGCATTATAAATTAATTTACTGGCAGCAAAACAAGACAAGACATTCCTGCTGGCATAGCCAAATTTTGGATACATTTTTACTGAGCTGAAAATGCTGCTTGAAAATAGATTCCCTAGACTTTACAAAGGAATAGGCCTGACACCAGACTAATGCATGCATTTTTAAATGTTGCATATTTATTTTCTTTTGATCTGAATGGCCTGCTAAGATCTATGAGAAACTATATGAATACAATGGTATGTATTAATACAGTCAGTTCAGATTGTCATTATTTCAATGAGCAGCATCAACATTGTTACATGGATTGAATTAATGATGGCACTGGCATTTGTAACTCTTATGCACATTTGCTGTGATTTTGACATTTATCACTCTATATAATTTTGCTAGAATTTGCTGAAAAGAGCTTTAAACTCAGTATTCAAAAAATAGTGTATTCCCACGACAATCTGCTCATAAACTTTGGCTAACTTTCCTCAACCCGGGGCTCTCGATATGCTGGGCCACAATACCAGTCACTCATCCACCACTAAATCTCCTGTGGATATGATAGCACTTGTCACATCCACAGAGAGCAAGTCAGGAAAGACAGCTTTCTGGCCATTGGCTGATGGGAGAGATTTTTTTTTTCTCAGTCATTAAGCGCCAGCAATCTAATATATATCCATAAGCTTAGTGCTACTATTGCGGAATTTTAAGCATTCATCTCAAACATTTTTCACATCGTTACCTATCTTGAATATTTAAATGTCTTTGAAATAATTGTTCATTTATTTTATTTTTATAAACATTCAGTTTAAAAAAAATTAAATCAGTGTTTTAAGGAAATGGAAATGATAGGGGGGGGGGAGGAACCAAAGCAAAGACACCAAACCAAATGATCTGCAGCTTGTGATTCAAAATAATCTGTATGATAAAATGTCCATTAGTACAGAACAGCTTAACAAATGAGCCTTCAGACTGTATCATGCTTTCTCTGCTCTAGTCATATTTGTTCTTGGAAAGCTACTTAAGGGTAAATATGGTGTGGCTTCCATCATCTGTTTTATTGTGCATGATAGGAAAGAAAAACAACACCTTAAAAGGAAAATGCACCATCTGCTGACTTGCTAATACACTGGGAAAAAAAATAACAGGCAGATGTGCCTTGGACTGAAGTTTCTTCTGGCAGTTTATGTCGGACACTGGAGAGATTTACAGATGGTTCATTGTTCAGATTTCAGTGGGGAATCCCAAAGGGGAAAAAAATTTAGTGACACATTGATGGGAATCAGGCAGGTTTATGCTATGTTAACCTTCAAGATCCATGTGCCAATATATTAGTAAATGGCAGTGCTGTGGCAAATCTAGAACAGCAGTATTTATTACAGAAATACCATTTTTAATGTGATACCAGGACCAAATCACGGGAAATAAGTAGATTGATCAACAATCAGATCAAACGAGAAGTTAGCAATGACATTGCAAACTGAGATTTACTGGGAAAAAAAGATCAAATGAAGCAGACCTGGGATCATATTTTCCTGTCCATTTTAGAATAACCCTGAAATCCAGGAATGGATTAGTTTAGATAAAAACAACATTCATCATATTACATATTTAAAAAGTGAATACATAATACATAGTGAATACATAAATTAAATTTAAAAGTTATATCAGCACAATGCAGAGCAAGAAGTGAGTGAATTGGGACGTTTTATGTGGCTCTAGGCCACTGAAATTGTTTGAGTAGCCTGTAGTGGAAAGACAGAGGGGCGTTAAAGTGTTTCGACATTGTCTATAACTAATTGGAAGGGAGGAAAGAAGGAAGGAATATATGTATACACACACACACACACACACACAGAGAGAGAGAGAGAGAGAGAGAGAGAGAGAGAGAGAGAGAGAGAGAGAGAGAGACCTGCATACATATAGAAGAGTTGGAGGAATGTATAAAAAGCAAATGGATGGAAAGGGAAAAATGAAGATGGACGTTAAAACAAAATCTGTTTTTAAAAAATGTTGTGAGGTCTTTGATTTGGTGGAAAATACATTTTTCTGGAATGTAAGAAATGTAAAAAATGTTTCATCTAGTTTAATGAAATGTTTCATCCGGTTTAATGAAAAGAAGGACTAGGAATGATATGAAGGCAATATTTGGGGGGCTCCCACAAAGGAGGGGGAGGCAACCTATTCTCTAAAGCACCTGAAGGCAGAACAAGAAGCAATGGATGAAAACTAATCAAGGAGAGAACCAACCTAGATAAAAGGAGAAATGTCTTGATAGTTAGAACAATCAGTGGAATGGCTTGCCTTCAGAAGTTATGGGTGCTCCATCAAGTTTTCAAGAAGAGACTGGACAACCATTTGTCTGATATGATAGAGGGATTATGATATATTGTCTGATATGATATAGGGACTATCCTGTGACATACATAAAACAAAAGAAACATAAATTCTTAAATCCCTTTCCCATAGGAGTTTTCTGAAAAATTGATTAGGGCAGGGGTCTTCAAACTTGGCCCTTTTATGACTTGTGGACTTCAACTCCCAGAATTCTTCAGCCAGCATGCCTGGCTGAGGAATTCTGGGAGTTGAAGTCCACAAGTCATAAAAGAGCCAAGGTTGCCTACCCCGGTCTAGTCCAACTCCCCAACCAAGGCAGGAATCATCATACCGTCCTGAACAAATGGTTATGGACAGATGGTTGTCCGTTCTATTCTTGAAAACTTCCAATGATAGGATACTTACAACTTCAGTAGGGAAGCTATTCCACTGCTTAATAATTTTCACTGTTAGGAAATTCCTAATTTCCAAGATGGCTCTCCTTCTGATGATCTTCCAGACCCTTAAACATATCCTGTGACATTTATTTATTTAATAAATTTTCCCAACTCCAGTGGACTCTGGGAAGCATATGAAACTAAAAAAGAGTTGCCTGGCTGAGGAATTCTGGGAGTTGAAGTCCACAAGTCATAAAAGGGCCAAGTTTGAAGACCCCTGGATTAGGGTATCTAGTTTGATTTTGCATCTTCTGTGAGAAATCCTAACTGGAGGTAATTAAAGCTAATAATAGTTAATTGATGGGAACAGTGCTTTCTGGTGTGGTGCTAAATGGGATTGTTTAGAAGCCGAAGCACAGGAGCAGCTTCTTTTAGGGTAGAGTAGGCAACCCACAGCCCCTGGGTCATTTTGAGTGACCATAAGTTCTCTGCCTCCTTTTCATATGGTTGTGTGTGTTGAATCTGGAAAACTTAGTGTTTGCAAGGCCCAATGGTTACAATCTCCCTTTGAAATAGCAACCAGGGTCCATTTCAAACCAATACTCAGGCCTTTTATTGAGCAAGCTTGTATCCTACTTAGTAATGCTTGCAAGCAAATGAATCTCCATCTACAGACTGAATGATGATAGAACTCATTCAGAATAGACACCAAAGCATCAGAAGGTCTTTCTTCTGGTCTGTCAGGGTCTTGAAAAGTGTTGCAGAAAATCATCAGTGATGGTATAGTTAGTATTTTAGGAGCAAGACTGGAAAATAGGAAGATTCTTTCACATTCCCTTCCCAGCAATCTTAGCTGTATTGACATTGCTGGGAAACAGAGAAGATACAACATTCCTGTTAACGTATGCTGTGAAATACAGACAAAAACAAAATACTTGGCTAGAAGTCAAATCATTCTTGGCCTGAACCCCAAAATCTCTACTTGATTCACCTTCTACAAGAAAAACACATTTCCCCATTTTCTTTTCTTTTGTGAATCAAGTTCTTCTGATAAGTCTTAAAATGGGGCAGTAAGGCTGAACTTCTAAATACAATTTGTCCCACAACAATTTGTCCCCACAATTTGACTACTGCACTGTTTTTATAAAACAAAATCCAATAAGAAAAATGTCTTACTTTTTTGAAGAATTGACACCCCCTCCCACTGCCCGATTTATTCTAGATCCATTTTATTTTTAACACTGAGGCAAAAACGTTCTTCTCCGAAAAAGAATACTTAGTTTTAGGCATGTAAACAATAAATTATTCTGTTTATTGTACATGGAGCTGTTCAGAAAATAATAGTGATTACCAGAGCATCAGCAACTGGAAGAGCTTTGTTCTCTGTGCTATTCCATCCATGATTGCAGGAAATCTTTGTGTGCTAATTTTATTTCATGCACATTCTGTTCGAAAGTCTTCAGCATATTCAGCATTAAAAATCATAACTGGAAAGAAATAATACAAAAAATATTTTTAAATTATTTTTTGAAAAGCTGTTCTATAAGGATTTTATATATATCTTTTACTTCTTTCTTCTTGAGTACAGGGACTATACTCTGCATTGTTGCATGTCTAAAGCCATCCTCTGGTAGCAAAATTTCATGTAATTGTCCCCATAACAGGGTCTGTTTAACCATCATGCAATAGTTTGCTTATTGAAGAAGGATGAAACAGGTCGGATTAAGCTGAGTATTCTGCCCACTAAATGTTTAATTTTACATTGCTTGATTTCCTTATTAACCTTTGATGTGGCATTTAGATGAAGTTGTCCTGTTTTGCTCTACATTTTTTTTTCTTTACATGATCACATAAAATTCTGCTTTTTGAGAAAAATAGATATTATCTCTGCAGGTAATGGCTTTTGGACAAGCATCATTTAAAAATGTATGACTCCGGTATGTGTGATGACTTGTTAGACAAGTTAACAAAACCAATCCACTTCTTGTTAATGTAGACCTCTTCTACTTGCAAATGAGTACTCCAATATATGAAAGCATTTGCATTTTTTCATTTTCATAAAAATATAGTATTTGTTGAAAGTGTATCCACTGTTGTTGGAAGGGGATATGTTCAAGTTAGTTTTATCTTCAGCAAGTATGCTAAACAGTGTAGTTTTGAAAGATATTGACTGTTGTCAGAAATTTCTATACAATGGAAGAAATATATACTTTGAATCCCTTTCATTTTAAAGTTAGGGATCTTGGATTCCAATGTAAAAATCTCCTTAGTTGTGAAATGGTAAAGTTTTGTACTGCAGTTAAACCAGCCAGCTAAACAGTAATGGATGTCTATACCTGTATATGTACACAATTAGAATTCAATCCATCTATCATTCTCTAGTAAACTTTTCCTTTGGCTGTTTTAAATATGTTCATAACATGGTAAGAATTTAACACTAAGTGTATTTATTGATCTTATTATATTGCTGTCTTTGCTGGGGGGAAGCATAAACATTCTTTATCACCACAGCAGTTTTGGAGGGCTCCTATACTGTACCAGTGTTGGGATTCAGCCAGTTTGCACCACTTCGGCAGAACTGATAGCTAAATTTTTGTTGTCCAGGCCCAGAATGGACTTCCAGAAGCAGCATCCACACAGAGAAACGGTTGTTCACATATTTGAATCCCACCACTGTACTATACCCTCTATAAGGCTCAAGCAACCACCTTATAAATACCTGATAAAATGCCTGAAAAATTATGGTCTTCTTATGTACAGTTGTTATAATTAGATCAATATAATTCAGTCTCCTTGAATGTAGCTACATTTTGTTTTTAGGCAGACTTTGATTATTCAATGACACTCAAGCAATTGTGATTTTGCAAAAACAAATTGCTTGTATGGTCAGTGACCATAATAAAAATATTCATTCATACAAATATTCTTTACATTCTCCCTGTACAAGGTAGGAAATTTTTTGGGTGGGGAAGGGCGGCTCTTCTGTTTTCTTACCTCTATTTTTTTTCCTTTCCTTCTGACTAGTTTCTTTGTTCTCTGTCGTCTCTATTTGCTTGGTTTTTTAAATTTCTTTTGTCCCTCTTCCCTCCCAATCATTTTTCAATGTTCTGTTTTCTCTCTCAGATACTTTCTTTTTCAACTTTGGCTTACAGTTCCTCAATTTTCACAGTCACAGGTTGTTCTTTTGGGGACAGATGTGACCACTTGTGAGTTTTCACAACTGAATCCCTGTAATCTTATCCTAGTTGAGGAGAAAGACACAAATCAAAAGCCATGGAATTTCCTGAAGCATACCATCAGGTGGTTAGTGAAAAAAAGAATTCAAAGCATTTTGCCCAAAGCAAGTGCTAAATAAATTGTCACTGTTAAGAACAAATACACTAAAATCATGTATTTTCTTCTGATTCATTCCCTTTTTCATTATCTGCCAGTGTTTCCTTAAAGGAAGAGTCACAAATGCAAAATATTTTTCTGTTGAAAATAATAATAATATGGAAGACAATTCCTTCCACCTCCCAGGTGCTCAGGCTGGATGGTGCTAGAAATAAAATATAAAATCGACTCTGTCCTGAAAGAAAAAAAAATCTGAGATGTTGTTAAATTTTTTTATTAATACCTTTCCCACTAATTCTCTCTTCACTGATGTCCATTATGAGATTATTCTGCTAGAATAAGGTTAGTACACATACACTGTCTATAATGAGTTAGAAGTTGTGTGCTTCTTAAAGAGAAAAAATAGTTCTGTAATTATATTGAACAGGAATGAGCAGGAAAGATTCTGTTGACAGAGAATTTTCTTAAGGGTTGTTTGGTTTGTCTACAAAGGTTACATGCATCAGAAATTGAGGTGGATTTTTTTTTCAAGGAATGATGTTACAGTACAACAGTGGGAGAAGAAAGTAAGCATTTTGAATGGTTTAGTGCCTGAGGAAAAAGATGGGAAATAAGTATAATGAATAATGACACAGAAATTTGGTGCACAGTTTAGTTTTTTTAGTTTTAGTTTTATTAAATTTATACCCCGCCCTTCTCCCGGAGGACTCAGGGCGGCTTACAGCCAGTTTAAAAACAATAATACAATACCATACAAAATTTAAAAATGATTAAAAATAAATATTTGAATAGGCCGCTTCTACTAAAATTTTGTTAAAACCAATTTAAAATACCCCCTAGGCCAGTCCTGCCCACTGAAATAACAGAATGATTTTACCTAAAATCTCATATTTTAATGCAATACATACTAAAGATCAATGTATATGTTTAAAGTATTAATGTTACATATACATTTATAATTACAGCTTTTTTACATTATTAAGTTTTTAAAAGTATAATTTACAGAGATATAGTGCTATACCCCTGTTTACTTTGGAGAAAAATGTGTTATACCAAATTATGTAATGCTGTCCTTCTAAACTGGGAATTCAATTTTTCCCCTCAGTTACTCCTCCATATGCTAGAATGTATTACAGTATTGGAATCCCACCCTCCTTTAGTATTCTATATCTGTGTCTATTATAAGCATAGAGAACTATTATTCTTTTATTCAAAATGTTCTTTGAGTACTCACTAAAAAAACATTTAAACACTACAACAAACATTTCAACACTAGAAAGTATCTTATAAGAAATGAGAAGTTTGGTCGTTCAGTAAATCATTGCCTGTGTCAAAATTATCTCCCTTAAAAAACAATAATGCATAGACATAACTTAGCAGGATATAAGTATTATTCAAATCATCCACCTAATTAACAATTGTATAAAATGTTATATAGTAGTATTTTATTTCCATTCCCACAGTCTCTAATGTGTCACAATGTATATATTTATGTTCAGTTAATAAAAGTGAACATCATCAAATTTATTTTGATTCAAGGAGAAGAAGATGTGAACATTTGCAGAGGTGTTGTATATATCTGGCGGGAGCAATATATTAGATATTCTACTAGACTAGACAAATACCTAAAGATATTCTGCAGTATTTTTCTACACCAGAACAATGATTCAATAACTTAAAACAGATTTAATTTGATTTAATACAAAATCTAATAGAAATGAAATAATTGGTAACATTATAACTTCCATAGCTAGTAAATTTATTTGCCAGGAAAATTGTAATCACATTATTTAAAATATTGCTTTTAAAAGTATTTAACATTCATTACAAAGAGAAAGTGCAGGATTTTAAAAAAAAATATTGTAAGAAATATTTCTGTTTAAACTCTCAAAATGGGGTTGGGGATAGGGATTCTCCCTCTTTTTTATCCTTGAGGTGTTCAAATTAATTTGTACCGCTTCAGTAACTCAGGATGTCACTTAATTGCTAAAGTTTAGGTCTATCTCTTGCTGTCATCTTTGTTCACTCACAGCCTTTTATTCATAGTTCAGTGCTAAGTTACAAACGAGGAGCATTACATCATATGCCAAGCTACTGTGGCTGGGCAAGAAGTGGCCTCCAGGTGTTTCTGGATTGCAGTTCCAATTATCGTGTGTATAAAGGAAGACTGATGGGAACTGGAAGTTAACAATATCATTTCCATGCTAGAAGATATCAAGCAACCTTCTCCAATTGGTGCTATAGAGGTGGTTTGAACTTCAGCTTTTGTAATCCAGCCAGAATGACTATTAACCATAACTAATTCTTGATGAAATCCAAATGGCTGGAAACATTTTTTTGGTCAAGATGGATTTAGAATGAAATAGCAATATTGGATTTACCTCTGGATTGGTCTGTTTTCTGTACTGTAGCTGGCACTAGATCTCACTTTCAGCTGCAAGTTATTTCTTTCCAGATCTGTTATATTTAATACTTTTGTTGAGAATTTCTGAAACAACCACAGAATGTATTGCATAGAAAATGTGGTATTACTGTATTACTCCCATCTTTAAAAATTATCAGTGGATGTTTAAAATTGGTCTGTCTGGACCTATATCTATCTATTTTGATATTTTTCATATATTTTATGTTCACAGATATTTTAATCATTTATTCTCTTTTGATTAATTCTGTCCCTTTGTATAATTTTCATAGGAAAGAAAACTAAAGTAGCAAATTATTTTCTCTTTTAGTTCCATTTGTAGTTACCTTTTTATTATTTATTAGACCAGACATGTCAAACTCACGACGACACGTGACGTCGTGCAACATATCGGAGCTTTTTCCCCTTTGCCGGCAATGGGGTGGGCGCGGTTTTCTGGTGACGCATCCGGCCCGCGGGTTGGCAGTTTGACACCCCTATATTAGACCCTATACATTTTCTCAAATATTCTATATGTCGTATAGTTTCATTATAGACAGAAATTCAACAGATGAAGCTTCCTATTCATAGAACATGGAGAAACTACACTTTTGCATTTCTGAATTTGAGCTTGATGCAAAATTTCCAAATAGATACATTCAGAAAATGTTAAATCCCCAAAGTCGGGCATTTAGAGTAGATTTTGTAACTGCGGCTACCCTGAACCATGGGTCTCACAAGAGATCACGAGGGATTCATAAGAGATTGTGATTGAAAACAAAATAAAAAAAACTTGAAAAAGGTTTTTTTTTAAATTTGTGCATCATGCAATGCTAGTGTGAGTAATTTTTGCCTGCTATGGCTCAGCTGTTGAGGTAAATTAAATGTTGTAAAATATGGATTGTGATTTATTTTCAGGAGTTCCCTGATACTTGAAAATATGTTCAATGTTTCTTGCAGGCTTAAAAGTTTTTGTTTAGAGCAATAAAAATGAATTTAAACTGATAAAGAAATCAAACTGGGTGACTGAGGGATTAGCTAATTCAGTACATTTTATAGTTATCATGTACTCCTATTCTATAGAATGGAATCGAATGGAATGGAGTGGAGTGGAATAGAATAGAATAGAATAGAATAGAATAGAATAGAATAGAATAGAATAGAATAGAATAGCAGAGCTGGAAGGGACCTTGGAGGTTTCTAATCCAATCCTCTGCTCAGGCAGGAAACCCTATACCATTTCAGACAAATGGTTGTCCAATCTCTTCTTAAAAACTTCCTGTGTTGGAGCATTCACAATTTCTGGAGGCAAATTGTTCCATTGATTAATTGTTCTAACTGTCAGGAAGTTTCTCCTTAGTTCTAGGTTGCTTCTCTCCTTGATTAGTTTCCATCCATTGCTTCTTGTCCTGTCTTCAGGCACTTTGGAGAATAGCTTGACTCCCTCTTCTTTGTGGCAGCCCCTGAGATATTGGAACACTGCTATCATGTCCCCCCTCATCCTTCTCTTCATTAAACTAGACATGCCCAATTAAATCCCACTCTTCCTCATGCTTAGCACAGGACAGCCAAATTTTGCTGTTTTGAGGTCCCAGAAATGCTGGGTTCATGCGTGTTCTGTGGAAGTCCAGTGACACGCATAGCAGGGTGGAGATTGGAAAGAAAAGTTCATTCTGTGCAGAAGAAAGGACACAAGGGGTCTCTCAGAAAGCTTGTGTGCCCCCTACCTTCTTGGCCCCTATTTTATAGTAGGGGTGGATTGAGTCATATTCCTGAATTAGTATGAGAGGCAATTTGTACCCCTCTTAGCAATTTTAGTTATTAAACAACAATTTGACATTTTCCATACAAGCACACATTGTTTACAAAAATAACTTGTAAAACACCATTTCCCTCTTTCTCAGTTCCATTTTTATGTTTGCATCCACCTTGTCCCATGATATAGTGGGGCTACATGTCAGCAACCATAAAATATTTCTAAAATCTGAATACAGCAGATCTAAACAAAAGCTACATAGAGTATACTTAACTATTTGGGGTAGGGTCTTAAATCTTGTTTATCAGTTTGATCTGAAGAGAAACCAGTTATGAATTGGAAAGAGGACATGTGCTTAGCATGTGCTTTCATGTCCTATGCCAGTTAGAAAAATGTATCTCTTTCTGTCTAGAGAAATTAATTTATTTTATTTAATACATTTAAGTTTAGTCTTAGTGTTGTTAGCCCAGTGTTTTGAAGTGCAGCTTCTTTTTTTCCATACTAAAGCCAAATATTACTTTTGGTCCTACTAGAAATCATACTGGTATGTTAGATATGCAAAACAACTACAACTACCATTACCACAATCTGAGTCTAATAATTCTGGAATCTCTAGTACTAATAAACGCTGGAATTGAGAGAAATCGTTTTTTGCATGTTGGCTTGGTCTAATTCCATTGCTTCCCCAAGCTGACACAATTAGTTCTCTCACAGGAAGGGTCTTTTACATCAAAGATAAGAAGAATCTGTGATTTTGAAGTTTTCAGCTGTTTTTGATATTGTTTGCTAATCGATGTTTCTTTCAGAACAGTAATTACTACTTTCAACATTTTTTGACAGGTAGAAACAAGGTAGAATTCAAAAGCTGTTCTGAACTCTGGATTCAGCTATATGGATTTTGGTGTTTTGATACAGGAGTTTAAGCCAAAAAGCAGATCCACTTGTATAAAAATGTTTCTGATGGGATCATGTTTGTTAAAGAATCAGTAAACTCTTGACATTTGCATGTCAGGAGATATGACTAGAAAGACATCTACAGAAAGGGAAACAATAACTACAATGACTCAAATTGTTCACTCAAAATGGGTTTTAAAAGTCATTCAAGCACAATTTTTATCAGGTTATATAAAAATGAGCATACTTTATTTATAAAAATATTTTGAAAGGACAGTGTTCTTTATTTCATTTCACTTAAGCCAATGGCAATAGCCAAACAGGCATCAAGATTCTGTTTATATATACTGAAGGAAAGAAAAAGGCAGCATTTTCCCCCAAATCCTTCCATGCTGCAAGCCCTGCAGCTTTCGATGCCCACTGCAATGATGTTCCAGCGTATTGAAACAGGAGGGGAAATATTGCTGGAGGCACCTGTATGTAAGAAGACATTCACCTCTTGCATCCATTTCCTGTATCAAAGCTCCATTTGGTCTTATTCCTCTTTAGAAATGAAAAGAGTTTATTTAAAAAGGGGCAGGTATGAACCTAACTTCATGAGAATTACTGGCACCTGATTCATGGTATCATGGCAATCCATATCAGTGTATGTATTTCTCTATGTAAAATATTATCTATGATGTTACTGGATGTAAGGATACCGCAGCACTTTTATTAAAAGTCTAAAATGATTTTTTTGACCTTATATCAGCTTCTGACTTTGACAGAAAAAGAAGCACAAGAAAAAAAGCATGATGTTAAAATGCTGCTCTTGAATAGTTTTCTGAAAAGAGGCAAATGACGATGAAGTGAGTGATAAAAGGCTTTCATTCACTCAGTGGGACCTGATTTACACTATATACTAAGCAGACCGCACCTTTAAACATAAAAAATAAGATTCCGTATTGCCATCAGTTACTCAAGGTCCATTCTCCCCTTGATGTACCATTGATTTTATGTAGGTGAGATCTATTAATGTTAATGGAAGTTATGCACGTAATTCTTTTGCTTCATCAATGAGGGAATAGACATTTATGCTTCTAAAGAAATTACACAGATAAAAGACATTTTCAAGGAGAGAGAGTGTGTTTATCTTTTCATTTTTCAGATTTAATTCTAGACAAAATGCCAGAGTAATAAGTGAACTTCAATAGTTCATAAAGCAGAAATGCCAGCAGATGCTGATTCAAACGGATACCTTGAAAAATAGGTCTCTGTGCAGATACAATGATCATATGATAACTCTATTACATAGGTAACATCCCAGTTCTGTAAGTGAATATGTCACTGAACAATCTGCATTAGTTATCTGCAAAAATCTTTGAAGAGTGAACTGTTGTAATATTTTAGCATACATATTAGATTGTAAATTATAATTGGGTGAGTTGCCCAAACGATTGATTGTAGTGTTTCCTTTTTCCTTTGTCAGTGAGATTTGATTTACATCTGCTGCTTCATTTTGTTAACAGTGATTTGCTTAAACAATTTACAGTGCAAATAAATATGTTGGATGCAATATTCTTCACTTTCCCCATATTCCTTTTTAGCTTTGTTCCCTGCTTAGTTTGCTATTTTTAATGCATCTAAGCCTTTAAAACTTTAGCAGTTTCCAAATTCCTTCAGGTCAGGATTTTAGCTTTGAAAATAAAGCTTTCTTCTTTAGATTCCTTATGTTTGTTATTTAATGTCACTTGAAAAGTAAAAAAAAAAATAGGTCTAGACATCCAGGTCTAAGCACCTATCTAGCAAACAAGAACCTCTTGTTTTGAAGCTGCAGTTTTATATTTGGCAATAAAATAATTCTAATTGGAGGAAAAGAGAGCAAAGTGACCAATTGTCACCACCTAAAAAGACAGATGATATCACAGAGCTGCAATCTATGCCACCTTCAGTTTAGAATAGCTTATAAGCCATTCAAGACAACTTTGAGAAAAATAAATACTATGCCTCTGACAAAGTCATTATGGTCTCTTCCATCTTTGAGGGTTCTTCTAGGTAGGAAAGAACATTAGTGTTCTGTCTGTCTGAGAAGAAATATCAGAATAGATATGTCTGCCCTATCCATGGGTCCTTTGGATGGACAAAAAGTGGGTTAAATTTTATTGTTAGTGGGTGTAAGCTTCACTGATTACTTACTCTTCTTGCTTGTTAATGTGTGTGTCTATATTCTTTTTTTTGTACGCTTTTTTAAAAAGAGGGCCGAAAACAAATTTCCTTTAAAAAATAATATTGCAGTGTAATGGAGCTGGCTGAGAGGCTTTGTGGGAGCCTGGCCAGAGAGAAGGGGGTGGAAGCTCAGACAACTGCTGCCGGTTTGGACTCAGTGGGCATGGATCGGGTGGAAGAAGAGAAAAGGAAAAGGAGAAAGAGGGTGGGGGTTGCTGTAGTCGGGGAGAGACCAGGTGAAGCCGAAGAGGAGTTTGAGGATTTCAGCTGATTCCTTCTCTTTTTATTGCCAGAAGGGGAAGAAGAATATGAAGCCTGGATGGAACAGGCAATACAGGCAGTTGAGGAATGGGATATACTGGACACCCAAAAAAGGCAACAAGTTAGAGAAAGTTTAAAGGGCCCCGCTGCAGAAGCTATTAGAAGTTTGACCCTGAGTCGGGGACATTTTACTGTGCATGATTACCTCTCCTTGCTGCATGATGAATTTGGGTCTGCTGAGATGGTTTCTAGTTTGTTGTTCCGGTTGGAACACATGTACCAGAAGAGGGGTGAGAAGCTGTCTGACTATATAAGATGCCTGAATAGATTATTATACCAGGTGGTGGAAAGACCCAATGGAAGTGGAACAAGCCAGGATAGAACAAGTCTCCTGGGGTGCTTTGGTTTCGGACCCTGTTTGGAACCAAATAAAGGTTGAAGCTAGAGGGAGTGTTTAGGGGTATCATGAGCTTATAAGGAGAGTTAGGGCGATAAAGGTGGTAGAGGAGGCCAAAGAGGTCACAGCTGATTTATCATTGAAATGGCCCCCAGGCATGAGAGTGAGGAAGGGTGGAGAGGATGATGATCGGCTGACAATTATGCAAGCTCAGATATCGAACTTAACTAGGATGATGGGCCTCGTTTGAGAGTGTAGCTGTGAGCAAGACTAAAGGGGGAGGGCTAGGAGGGCCTGGGGTTTGGCAGCCCTTGAGGAGGTAATGCTACAGCAGCACCAGAAAAATGGTGCTATTATTGCAGTAATGCATTAGATGGAAACTAAGAAGTTTATTGATCAATAAACTTCTTAATGATCTCAGTGAAAATAATACAAAAATATTTTTGTATTGCATTTTGTCACAAGTTAATATGATCAAGAAATGAACAGAATGGAGCAAGACAAAAAGAGAAATAGGAAAAGTTTTCAATAAGAAAAGCAATCAAATACAGTACGTTTAGAGGAGGACTACTATCTGCGCTACACCTGAACCTCCTTTTGGAAGACAGCAAAACACATCCCATCTAAACAGGCCTCTAGAATCCAGATATAAGTCACTGAGCAATCTTCCCATAGAGATTCTAGTTACAAAAATAATTCTGGCCATAACAAGGCTTTGTTGTTGTTCAGTCGTTAACTTGTGTTCGACTCTTCGTGACTGCATGGACCACAGCACTGGTCCTCCTGTTCTCCACTGTTTCCCAGAGTCTACCCAAACTCATAATGACATTATCTTACCATCTTATCTTCTGCCTTCCTCTTCTCCTTTTGCCTTCAATCTTTCCCAACATCAGGGTCTTTTCCAATGAATCCTCTCTTCTTATTTGATCATGAAAGTATTTGAGCTTCAGCTTCTGTATCTGTCCTTCCAAAGAACAGTCAGAGTTGAATTCCTCTAGGATTGACGGATTTGATCTCCTTGCAGTCCAAGGGACCCTCAAGAGCTTTCTCCAACACCACAATTTGAAAGCCTCAGTTCTTTGGCACTCAGCCTTCTTTATGGTCCAATTCTCAAAGCCATACATTACTTTGATTATATGGACCTTTGTCACAAGGTAACACCTCTGTTTTTAATATGCTGTCTAGGTTTGCCATGGCTTTCTTCCCAAGGAGCAAGTGTCTTTTAATTTCATGACCACAGTTGCCGTCTGCAGTTATCTTGGAACCCAAATAACAAGCCTACCTGCCTCTAATTAAGAATACTGCAGTACAATGTTTACATATATTTACATAGTTTCAATATGGGAAAAGCAAATTTCTGTAGCTTTCCTTTCTCCTTAACTATGGCTAGAAGGATTTTAAAAATGGCTGTTTCCCATTTGGCTAGGTAATCATGCACTTTTGATTGTCCAATACAATTATGTATTTCTGGTACGTAAGGATGAGTCATGAGCTTCCAGGGAAGCTATTGGTTCATTCATTTCAAGTGTTATTCTTTAAGATGCCATAGACTATGGATTATGTTTATTATAAGTCTAGATTGTAAAAATCATAGTGTTAAGAATCTGAAGAGAATTTCAAGGACATCTAGGCTTGGTTTCTGATTGGATCCATGCATCATCGTGCCATCAATAAAGTATGTTTCTCTCTTTTCTTTCTTTCCTATTTGCCCTACCAATATCTTCCTAAGCAGCATCTGAGAGGCTAATAACCTGAGCATTATTGTAACTCAATAACTTGTGGACAGGTTTGGAGGTAGATTCTAGGATGAACTATACAGTAATGTTGGGGCATAAACAGGGAGCTTTGGCTATTTTCTTCTGGTCACTTAGTGGCCCTACCTATAACTATGTCACTGGAAAGAACAACGAGAATCAATTTCTAATGGATTCCAATTGGCTACAAAGTTTGAAACCAACAAATCTATGATTGTAAAACTTTCCGATTAATTAATTCTAATAATTCATAGTTCACGATGAAGGATAAAACAAAATTATAAATTAAAGACACAAATCATTTAGACGTTTTCTTATGCATGGTCCCGTGGAATGAACAGATTGGTACATAAAAGCCCCAAGAAGCTTTCAAATTATTATAACAGTGAACTTGAACAGGAAAAACAAATGTTATTGTAGACTATTATCTTTAATCTCTGTTTGCCTTTGCAGCCCCAGTTGTTTTTACTAGCTAATTGTTGTTGCCTTCAACATAAGCCTTTTCATTAGTACTGTACATATGATACCTTTTTTTCATGGCACATCCTACTGTACATCCTTCCAATTAGCCATAGTATTGAGTCAGAAATAATTCTTAATGGAGCAAAAGGGAAAAACATTTCTAATGTAATAGAAACAGATACTATGTATTTTCAGCTCTTTGAGGTGTACTTATAAACCAAAAACATTAAATAATTGGTGTCTGGTGTTCTGCTTAGAATTTGCTTTGATAGTCTGCAGTAGTATCTAAATGTTATTTTTATATCCAGTATCTTCAACTTTATAGTCATGAAGGATATTTTCATCCTGGTTTTCTCCAAACATTGCTAGTGTATTTGGTACAAATCAGTGCAGAGATGAAAATAGGTGCCATACAATCTATCTAAGCACTTGGCATTTGGCATGATTACAATAATCACACACATACATGAATCGTTTTGTTTGATCACTCTGTGGGAGGCAGACTTCTTTGACCTATGAAGCTGATCTGTGAACTTTGTCAAAAAATTCAGAATTACACTGTTGAGGGTTGTGCATCCTATTAGCATAATTTGCCACCCAAGATGTAAATGTACATTCTACAATGACACAGTGATGGGGAAAGAAAGGAAACTAAAACTTGCTAACATTGATTATTTATATTAGGTCTTTCTTACCAGCCTTGATTATAAGCTTGCTGGTATTGTAGAAACTGTTCTGGCATCATTTGTGATTATATTTATTCAGAATTATGGGATGAGAAGATGCATGAAAAAGGCACATGAAGTCTAAATATAAAACCATACTTTGGTTTTGCAAAACAGAGCATAGATTATAAGAAGGCTTCTTTTGTTTTTCTGTCTATAAAATGCAGTTGGAAAATAAATGCTTGTGAGGATCATATTCTAAAAGTGCTCTACCTGAAATACGCGCAGATATCAGTCTCCTGTCCCACTCCCCACCCTGGTATTTGCTTCCTAGGAAGTATTTGTAGGACTTAATTCTCCCGGGAGCTTGCTTTTAAAAAAAAGAATAGTTCAGAATTTGACGATGATGTTTCTCTCTTTCCCCTCCACCCAGCCCTCCCTTTTTTAATTCCTGAAATTAAAATATGTTGGAATGCTCAGTACAGCTTTTCACTCCCTTTTGAATGGACCCTTTAGTTTTTCACACCAAGGTGTCCTTCGGGGTGCCAGGTCAGGCTACCAAAACAGCTTCTAGGAGGGGATTAGGACCAATTAACATCTCTGTACACAAAAGCCACTGGCAGCTGAACAGGCAGCCTGGTGGCCTGTTCAGGAGCTGCATTTTAAATAAGGGCCTTCTGTGCTTGAGCTCAAGTGGGAAGAGGCGGAGAAAGTTTTTATTTATAATTGAAAACGCTGCTCCTGGATAATGTGTGAAGAAAGGCAGAGTGGTGTTCAAAAGTATCTAACAAATATCATTTGAATATTGCCCTTTATTGTATTAATTCCCATCAAGGATTCGGTAACAATATCGTAATGCCATGCTGCATATGGAACAGAATTCTTTAAAATGTGGTTGAGAAAAACAACTGATTAAGCCACATATTATCTCAGACTGTTTTTAGGCTTCTCTCTAAGTTTTATTTAAAAACAATATGTGTTAGTCTCAGGGAGCTGCTATAACTAAGACATTATTATTATTATTATTATTATTATTATTATTATTATTATTATTATTATTATTATTATTATTATTATTATTACTACTACATATACAAAGTAGTTATTATCATATGTCTCTATGAAATATTTTACTTTGTTTACAGTACATAAAATGACGTATTTGAATTGAACTGAATACTTTATTTGGCCCAGTGTGATTAGACACACAAGGAATTTATTTTAGAGAAATAAATATGGATATATTCAGTCCCTTAAACAATTGCATTGTTTAAGGGACTGAATATATCCATATTAATTTTTTGTGGATGGAAAAGCATGGAAATTAAACCTTGAGGAAAAAAGTGACAAGATGGTAAAGAAACGGAACCACCCCATTGGCATCTTAATTTCTTTTTGTTTCTAGGGGATCCTTTTATAGAGATATATACGCTACAACACTAAGTTTCATCCCTCCCATGATCCCTAAACTATTTTTACCCATGTAAATAATCTTCAGAATATGTTGGGATTACCATTCCCATCATTCCAAGTAAAAATAAGTACAGTTAAAGATCTGGAAGCAAAATTATGCCTTTGATTTTAGCTTTTAAAAACAATCTAGTGATTACATTATTTATTTTTGTAAAGAAAAACCCTATATGGAACAAATTATCATTAGCTGATTTTAACTGAAGTATGCTTGTTTATCTTACTCAAAGACTTGATTGAAAACATTTATAGATGTCTATATTTTCCTTATACAGGTCTTTAAACTATATTTTCTATAACTGATATTACTTTCAATAATTAATTTGGTGGCAGACCAAGAGGAAAAGTGGGAAATTTATTTGTAGGTATGTGTCATTACATAAAGGAGCCCAGAAGTTGATCAAGGATGATAATTTATAATTTATTTTATAAACGCTGATAAAAACTCTCTCCATATTTACCGTAAATTTCTTCCAAATCTGGTAAGCAAAATCAGGGCTAATGCTAAATATCATGATTGCACTATATTGTAAATATAGTAAAAGCACTATCATTTCAAGCCTAACTTGAAACCAGACTTTTAAATTATTTATTCATTATAGATGTAATCATTCAATTAGAAAAAAATCTGAAATTTACTTTCCATTGCCTGTATTTTTTTTTTGAGAGAGAAAAAGATAGATCTGAAATGAAAACAACTACTAGGATGGTGTTTTAAACACTCCAGGATTCAGTAAAACAAGAAGGAATAATGGAAGGGAAAACTGATTTCAGTGAGTTTCAAATACTTTAGGTCATGATATGGAACTTAGCCAATTTATATCTTTATTGTATTGCTTTACTGGGTTAAAATCACACTTTTGCTGCACAAATTCAATGAGGTTTCCATTGGATCATCCTTCATGTTCTCTTCCCCCCCCCACCCACCCAACAACAGACCTGCGTGGGAGGTTGGATTGAGACAGCATGGCTGGCCCAAAATCACCTGGTAAGCTTCTCCAGCTGAGGTTTGATTTGAACCTCGATCTTCCCATTGCACCCCACCTTTGTACCCAGTATGCCACACTGACTCTTTGAAGAGCCAATTCATTTCAGTGCATGTATAGCTGAATGAAAACATTGTCAAGGCATTTAGTCATTTGTTTTAAGAAACCGGGGAATTTGTAACTTGAGGCAAATGGGAAACCCATCATTATGATCACAGTCAGGATTTTACAAATAACCACGAACTCCACTCCAGCAAGATATTTTAGAGCAAACATTAAATGTTCTCAATGTATAGTTCTCTGCACCACCACCACACACAACTTCCTCCTCCCGTTTCCTTGTCTTTAGTTTCAGATACTGTATTGTGTTTCTTCTGACATGTTGATTCTACCTCATGCTTAACGGTAATTGGTAGTGGTCTAGGTGGGGATGGAAACATTGTTATGTTTTGTTCATTTTTCACACTTCAGCAGTTATCCCTTTCTTTGCCTGGATGTATGCTTATTAGTGTATGAAATGCAGGTGTGTGGGAAATAGCAAGCACGCACTGACAGGTTACTTTGTTGGCCAGTGCCTAATTAGTAGCATAGTGGATGCACCCTGCTAAGCTTTAGTGGATTGCAGTAGAGCTGGTCTGTTCTAATTTCCTCACCGCTTTGATATTCACCAAAAGATTGACGGTTAGCACAAAAAGCCAAAGCGCGACAGAGGCCTGCAGAAACAATGGCTGTTCTTGCTTGTAGACACCACAGATGTGAGAGAAAGCTGACTAAAAACAATTGGCTGACACTGTCTAATTGTCTCCAATGTCAGCATCATTAATGTTTTCCCATGTAAAAAGTAAAAGGCCAAGGTTGTATCCTCCCTTTATTTTGAGTCACATGATTATGTAACTTACTGAGATTCAGATTAAGTGTTAATTGTATTTGTGTAATAAAAGAAACTGAAGCTACCTTGAATTTAATGAATATGTACTTCATTAATTTGACAGCCTTTAGCCTTATTACCTATTCAGATCATCACAATCAGAATTAATAACATCTATAAGCAATTAAAATTACAGACTATTGAATTATAATCTATGTTTATCTCTTTTTCTGCTGATATGCAAATTAGGAGTCCTTATTAGCTGAGATGTTGTTTGCCTGCAGAGGACGATTCTTGTCTGCAGTTACAAGCAGCAACAATCACGTCAATGTGTTATAGCCTCTTACACAACCAATTTCCTGAAGCATCACAACAAGAAAGGATTTGAAGTAATTCCTAAAGTGCAAAAATTGGAGTCAACGATAAAAAATAAGGCACCATTCACATATTTTAAATAATGTATAATGAGAAAGCAAGACAAAGCAATTTGAATAATTTTTCTTCTATAATGTCTAGCACACTGATTTTTATAAGTCACCTGACATTCTATAACCTTCCTAAATTCCAATGGAATTCATATTAGGACCCTTCTAATTGTCTATATTACGTCCCTTTCAATTCATATAATCTGTGGGGAACAGACTTTAGCTTCAATCCATAATTCTCATCATTAGGAATGCATATTATCATTACTATAGTAAATGTTGAGGTTAATGAATATTAAAACCATTGCCATTTGGCATAGGAGTATTTAGGCTGGAAAGGATATTAATGTTAACCTCCCAGCTATTTTCAGTGGATTTCCAAATATATCATAAACACCGATTTCATCAGTTGGGCAAAGAAGGGGAGGAGAGAATGTTGCCAAAACCGAGATTTCAATTTAGTGAACTGGTCACTATAAAACAATTCATTCAAAATGAGTGCTTGAATGTGGTGCTCAGTACTCATGACAGGATAGAGCACTTCATTTTAACGAGTTTATAGAAATGGCCTTGGAGGTGGTCTTCAAAGTCTTGTAAAATTAACATCTATGCTTACGCTCCCTTGTTGGATACAGTTTAGGAATTCATGATCACATTCTGGGTTTGTTTCAAATTATATTTATTCCATAACAGAGTAGAGAGGGTATTTTGTGCAGATCAGAGGGATACACATTTTATTAAAGGTTTTTGCAAAGAAAGAAAAACTAACACAAACTCATAAAGGATAAAAAATGAAGAGAGGAAAAAGGAAAGAAAAGAAAAAAATGAAGAAAAACAGAACAAAAAAGAAATAGAAAGAAGAAGCTTATGATTTATTCTGCAGCAGTACAAGTACAATGGCAATATTGGCTGCTTATAAAAAAAGCTTACTTTTTTCTATTATTCAATTTTTTTCTAGTTATCAAACCCACAAACCAGGAATGCACTTAGTCCCAAAAGAAAAGTCTCTGGTTTCAGCTGTACTTTATCTTTTTAAATCTTCTGCATTAATCTATTTGCACCCATTTTTTAAAACTTTCTTTGCAAGTATACCCAACATAATAAAATGTCCCTTCATGTTGTTCATATTATCTCTCAAGATTTGAAGTACGTTATTAATTCTAGATAATGTCTCAGGACAAATAGAAATGATATATCCTTTTATAAAGATTACCTTTAAGATACTTTTGTTTATTATAACCAAACTTTTTAGCCCATTTTATTATATTCTTTCACTTATTCTTCTGTTTCATATTTCAACAGAAGTTTATATATCTTAGCAATAATTTGATCATCATTAATATATAATTCTATTTAAAACTCACTCTTACTTTGTTCAAAACCATAAAATCTTTTATCCACTCTAAATCTTTCTGATAGTTGTTCATGCAAAAACCATTGACATGGATATCCTTTTGTTATCAGATCTTTTTATTTCATTTTACAGTCCTCCTGAGAGAATTCTAGTACATTACGATAAGGTGACCATTTATATTTAGTTATCATATCTTGTCTATGAAATGCTTCTGGCACTGAAAGCTACAAAGGTATTTTGGGGCAGAATTTAAATGTATATTTATTCCATATTCTATGTATAGCTATCTAACATAATGAATTTTAAATACCGTATTCTCCTTAGCTTCATCATACCATAAATATCCATGACATCCAAATCTCAGTAACCTTCCATTATTTTAACTACACCTACTTTTTCATCTAAACTAAACAACAGGCAGCAAAATATAGTGTCAAATCTGGTAGGCCCAATCTTCCTCTTTCCTACACACCTTGTAAAACCTTATATTTAAATTGTGTTTTTTTCTCTTTTTGGACAAATTTAGATATGTCATTCTGCCATTGTTTAAATGGTCATCAAAGTATTGTCTGAAACAAAAATAGCAAGAATGAAGAAGAATTCCATTCTCATGTGTTTATCATTGCAGATTCTTGCTACCTAATGGGGATTTTCCTGATAACATGTAGGAAACTGTAAACCTATAGACTTTGAACAAGGAACTAGCTTGGTTATTCCTATCAATTACTCCTAAATCTATTTATTTTTAATATTTTATTTATATATTATCAACTACCAAAGTCTCTTGGCAGTTTATAGTAAAAAAAATAAATTTAAATTAAAAACTTTCAAAAATTAAAGTAGCAATTTTAAAATAGGGGCAAAGGAGGAAGGAGTATATTGTATTTCGCTGCCTTGAGTTACATCTATATAAATAAAAATGTAAATGTTCGTTTGTTCAAAATCTTAAATCTCCGAAAGCTCTTCACCGATTGCTTTGAAATTTTGACACAACGTTGCATTCGAATACGCGCGTGTTTTTATATACCTACTATTATATAGATGTCACACCTGTGACAGGTAAAAACATGTTTTTGAAAAACAGCGCCATCTGTTGGCTGAGTGAACGAGAGCCACAGCAACGCGTGGCCGGGTACAGCTAGTATTTATATAAAAAAGTAAAAGTGGAATATAAAATAAATACATTCAGACAAAGAAGTTAGAAGAATTAAGAAGTGGAAGTATTAGAATAATTGCAATTAACAGCCTGCATTAAAATATGTTTCTGAAGAGCCTTTTGAGATAGAGTTGCCTGTCCAGCCAGCTTTGTAGGAAGTGTGTTTGAAAGAGCTAGAGCAGCAACAGAAAAGATTTGATTTTGAGTTGCCACCAAACAAAGTTACAACAGCTGGAGGTAAACCTTCTTAGATGACCTAAACTGGGAGTCATCATCTCAAAATTTCCTGGTGCTATGCTTTAAAGCAGTGGTTCTCAACCTTTTTAATGCTGCGACCCCAACCGGTCGTAAGTCGAGGACTAAACCGGTCGTAAGTCGAGGACTAAACCGGTCGTAAGTCGAGGACTACCCAACCGGTCGTAAGTCGAGGACTTTCCCTGCCCGGGAGCGCCGCGCATGCGTGGTTCCGCCCCCTGCGCCGGCCGAGGCGTAGCTGGTAAGCGGCAGAGATGGAGCAGGCCGACCACCAGCTGGCCCAGCCCAAGGGAGGTAAGGCACCCGCCGGAAAAGGGGAAAAAAATGGCGGACAAAAAAAATGGCGGACAGCCTTGCTTGGCGACCCTCATGAAATGGTCGATCGACCCCAAATGGGGTCCCGACCCACAGGTTGAGAACCACTGCTTTAAAGGTAATAACAAATACTTTGTATTTTGCTCGAAAACAAATAGGCAGCCAGTACATGTTTTACACACAGGTGTAATATGTTCTCTTTCCTTATTTAATCTGGCTGCTGATTTCTGGATTAACTGGAGCTTTAGGCACAAAGTGAGTAGTTTTAAGTAGATCGCATTTATTTGTTTGTTTGTTTGTTTGTCTGTTTGTTTAAAACATTTATATAGCTGCCCATTTTTAAGCCGACTCTGGTCAGCTTCCAATCAAAAATTAAAAAACATAAAATCATTGTAAAAATTATAAAACATAATCAGTTAAAACATTAAACATTAAAAACAACAAAACACTTTCCTACATTCCAGCTTTAAATCTGTATCACCCAAAAAAGTTAAAAGGTTATCTTAGCTGTTAGCTCAATATGGGAAAACAGAGAGAACATATGGGTCCAGAATAAGGTGACCAACTTTTTTACAATGAAAAGGAGGACACAAATAAATTGAAGAAAAAAATATCGTAAATAAAAGAAACATTTTATTCATTGCAACAATAATACAGAATACACTATAATATGATAAATGCATAATAAAAAACATTTGTAACAATAACATTTTATATTGTAATTATGCTTACATGCCGTGCCCCCGCCCACAGCTGCCCTGCCAGCACTGCTGCCCTGCTGTGTAGAGCAGGCCCCGTGGCTTCCAAAGCACCAGCTGCACCGGCTCTGGCCCTGGGGGGCAGCCCGCCATCGACACACCCCGCCTGCAGCCACCCCGCCAGCCTGCCTGCAGCCGCCCCGCCAGCACCACCGCCCACCCTGCACAGCCCTGTGTAGAGCAGGCCCCACGGGGGCAGCTGGCCACCACCACCCCTCACACCACCGCCCGCAGCAGCCCCGCTGCCCCTGCCTCTTGCGCCCGCAGCCATTATTGCCCTTGCAGGGCTGAAGATCAAGAGAAAGTTACCGTGGTGTCGCCACTCCAGTCTCGTCCAGGTAGGAGATGGTGTAGTTGGGTAGCAGGGAGGGGTGTAAAGTTCCTGCCAATTCGCCTTCGCTGCAGACAACTTACATGTGCAAAGTTTGCCGGCTGGGTGTTTTGGCGCGCTCAGCAGCAATTCCTATTGGCTTTCGAAAGCCAATAGGGGGAGTAGCATAGCTCATAATAATAATAATAGTAAAGTTGGAAGGAACCTTGAAGGTCATCTAGTCCAACCCCCTGCTCAGGCAGGAAACCCTATACCATTTCGGACAAATGGCTGTCCAGTCTCTTCTTAAAAACTTCCATTGTTGGAGCATTCACCGCTTCTGGAGGCAGGTTGTTCCACTGGTTAATTGTTCTCACTGTCATGCAAAAGTTGAAAAAAAACCATCAAAAAAAGGTGCCGGAACGCCGTTCTGAGCGTTCTATGAGAAAAAAAAAAGCCCTGCAGATTAGTCTTCAAATATCAAAAAGGAGGACATGTAGGAGGAGACTTTTCAAGGGAGGACAGAACTCACAAAAGGAGGACTGTCCTCCCTAAAGGAGGACGGTTGGCCACCTTAGTCCAGAAGCACCCCACAACACTTTCCTGAATTATCTGGCACAATGTAATCCCATTCAGAACAGGCAATTCTATCAACTCTCTTGAATTAGCAAACCTCACAATTAATAGTTCCATCTTGAAGTTGACTGTAATTTTATTATTTCTTATTCAATCTATTATAGACATAAGGCAGGTATTCATGGGGACCATACCATTTGTTGAAAATGCCATAAATAAATAAATCTGGATGTCATCATCAATCTGGCTCAGTGTAGAAGAAAAATAAAAGGTGCTTAATTGTTTAGTTACTACAAAATAATCATGGGTACATTGATATTCAAACACAGTTTAATAGATTCAACATGTCTGGAAAGTATTTTATTGTTCTCCTTAGAATGAGGCCTTGCTAAATTTCATTTATTTCTCTTTCATGTAATGAAGATACTGGTTTAGCTTTCTTATTCTTGCAGGTATTTCCGACGCTCATCTTTGTACATGAAATGTCAATTGATTTCACTGTTGATTCTATAATGATTTTTTTTTAGGCTTTTTATTGTTCAAGGCCACTGACCTAACGTGCCAGTATGTTCAGCTTAATTATCATACTTATCATTTTATACATACACATGCAAACAAACAGATTTTTTCCCCAGTTTTATCCTTTATTATATTATACCCATAATATTATTATTATGTCCACAACTCCAAATTTTGTTTTGAAAAGTAGTAATTCTGAGGTACTAAACTTGTAATTGGTGTGATCCAAGTCAGTTTTAAAGCACTCTGAAGTCCCATCTATACCAGAAGGAAACAACTGTAAACAACATTGATGGCGTTGTAGTGAAATTGCTTCATTTTTCATGGCAAAAAGCAAACAAAGCCAATTATGCTATTTATCTTCTTGTTACTGAACAACAGAGGGAAATAAAATTAAATAATACAGCAAGCCTAGCAGAAAAAGAGCAGGTTATGAAAAAAAGGAGCATAAGGCGCTATGCACTCTAATAATTGTAGTCTGCAGTAATGTAAGTGAGAATGACAGTATTGACTTATAGTCCATTATGAATCAAGATATTAGCCTTATTTTCAAGATTTTACCATAGCTTTTAGTCCTTTCTAAAAATCTTCATTAAGGATTTTAAATGCAAAGGTCTTTGCTTACATTTAAAATACTTTCCTAGGCCTCTGAAGCATCATCACGCTTTGCTAATGGATTTCTGAATGCCATTTTCATTATTTTATTTTTTATAGCTCTCTTCACTGTCTTCGTTACTTTTATTATTGTTAGAATTATACATTTTGCTTTTATGTGTACTGTGTCTTTTAAATATTTACCTCCTCCCAGTTTACTATTAATAAAGATTAGAAGAGATTTACACATATAAAAACAATACTTGAGGAAGTTTGTATATTTCAACTAAATGTATTATACAGTGACTATTCAGATTCTGCAACCTGAGTTTTCTTGTGTTTGAGAGCTGATTTTTATAGAAAAGAAACTTTGCTAAATAATGCTAAACAATCTAGGTTAGTGGATTCACACATTTAACGTGGGTTGTTTTCATTTGAATGCTACCGGTTGCTGGCTGTGGAATTCTGGGAGTTGAAGTCCACATGCCTTAAAATTGTCAAGGTTGAGAAATACTGGATTAGAGGAAGGCAGAATCAACCCTTTCCCCAAAGATGCCTTTTCCAAAAGGCAACTGAACTCTCTTGGTTAAACATTTCACTTCTAAGCACCTTTGAGATAACCATGACCTGGATGATTTAGAATCTCCATAGACAAACAACTCTACTGTGTGGAAAGGAGGAGGAGGAGGAGGAGGAGGAGGAAGAAGAAGAAGAAGAAGAAGAAGAACAGGAGGAAGAAAGCGTCTTGTGTATTAGGATCCTGGCCTCTTTTCCCACAAGACAACATCTAGACCAGGGGTCTTCAAACTTGGCTCTTTTATGACTTGTGGACTTCAGCTCCCAGCCAGGCACGCTGGCTGAGGTATTCTGGAAGTTGAAGTCCACAAGTCATAAAAGGGCCAAGTTTGAAGACCCCTGATCAAGACCGAGAGGGAAGCTACTGTCATAGATAACAAATCTTTCCTGATACAAATAATGAGTGGAGAAGCTTCTATAATATAGCAGAAAAGATCTATACAGCTTGCATTATGCAAAGAGGAACAGATAAATTCATGAACATATTCCACACAGAATTATATATGTTTGTGAGATTTACAACAAGGTCTCTAATGATTTTCACATTAATAAAAAGTAAAATGTAAGTTAGATGATTGGTTGGATGGTTGCACTCAGAAAATACTCCTAAATAGTTCCACATCTTCATGGAGAACAGTACCAAGCAGCAGATCCTTGTAGAGCTGGGTCCTGTGAGCTGTTCAGTGTTTTTGTTAAGCACTTGTACAAAGAGGAGGGTAGGAGGATGATTACCTCTGCAAATGACATAAAGCTCTGAGAACTGGTTTACCCCCTTGAAGACAAAGAAAAGATTCTGAAAAATTGAGATATGTTTAAACAATATGTCAAAGTAATAATAGTAATAAAAACATGTAAAGAGAGAAGTCCTGCATCTAGAGAAGGGGTCCCCAACCTTGGCAACTTTAAGACCCGTGGACTTCAACTCCCAGAATTCCCCAGCCAGCCACTGCGAGTGCAAAATATAATTGAATGGCTCCTGACTAGCCTAGTTTCCAGCGTAGCACAAAGAGTTAAAGCCTTCCTATTTTAAAATATGATGCCCAGGGGAAACTGATGGAAGAGCAGATGGATTGAACCTTGGTGGTGCAGTGGTTAGAATGCAGTATTGCAGGCTAATTCTGCTAACTTCGAGTCTCACTGGTTCAAGGTTGACTCAGCCTCCCATCCTTCCAAGATCGGTAAAATGAGGACCCAGATTGGTGGGGGCAATATGCTGACTCTGTAAACCACTTAGAGAGGACTGTAAAGCACTGTGAAGTGGTATATAAGTCTAAGTGCTATTCCTATTGAAATAATTCAGATAACATGAAAGACTAGTGACAATTGAGGTAACAGCTGACTATTGACAACTGGATTGGGCTACAGCTAGATTTCAGCACACATGCTGAAATGGTCTGCTCTCTCTTCTACAACCCAATGTGCAATAAATGGCAAGAATTTGATTCATTTCTGCTCTGTGCAAGATCCCAAAGCAGGCCAAGGGATCTGCACATCTGCCAGTGGGGCTGCTAATGTCTCCTAAGCCTGAATGGGCTTGTTAGCTACTAAAGGTGAAAACAAGGTGAGTGTAAGAAGGGGGAAACATGGGCTATTAGCTATGGGAATGCGTGTTTTGATGATTAACAACAAAAGCCTTCTCCACTGATCCTATATGTGGGATAAGAGCCACCTTGAGCTGAGATGGATGGCAAACAAATTTAATAATTAAAAAAAAGCCAAGTGGAATGCAAAGAGGATATGGATTATCTTCCTGATGTAGGAAAATCAGTTGCATCAGAAATTGGCACTTGGACTGAATCCACTCCACCTAAAAGATGTTGTGATTAATTGTATGGTGTATTAACTGCATTATCTTACAGCTAGTTTCACTAGAACAATTAGGTGAGAGGAAAAATCCCTTCAAAAGTCCCTTCAAAAATAATGGACATATTGATGCAGTTTGGCTACAGTGCAGATCATTTTCCTATGGGATCTTCCCCCCCCCCCAATCTCCCAACCTAACCTGCAGCTCTGAGATTCCTTAGTGGTTCCCATCCAAGCATTAACCAGTCCTGAACCTGCTTAACTTCTGGAGGCCAGACAAGATCAGCCAAGCGCAACTAATTTTGCTTACTTAATAACCAGTAGGGAGCTCTTATCTCCCAGCAGTCATTTTGTATCCAACAAAATCAATGGTTATCTGGGTTGTAATTTGCTCACTATTCCCTGATATTCAAGAACTTCACATTCTACCTAGCAGCTTTCCTCCAAAGCAACTAGGCATTAATTAATCTGTTCAAGACCATTTCTTGAAACTTCAGTTGTATTTTTCTTATTGAATCAGATTTACACGGTTTGCATGTCCTTTCAACCTTCTTAGCACATGTTTTAAGGCACACAGCAGGTACATGTCTCCTGCATTATCCTAGGAATTTAAGTTAGCGCTAGTAATAATTAAAGAAAAGTTTTGTTTCACTGAGCTGTAAAAAAACACCCAAGGCATTTGGTATAAAAAAATGGCTTTCCATAACTACAGCATGTGAATCTTCTTTGTTCAATGTTTGCAAAAGAGCTGCAGGTTGTAATATCTATATTATGTTCAGTCTTGAAATACATATTGCAAGAACACTGTGAGTGAAAACTCGTGACCTCACTTAACCCTGACCCTGGAGAAGTCTGATCTCTATTTGGTCATTGCCTGTCTAAAGAGACTGTCATCTAGGTGTCAGTCAGGGCCTAATGGAATGTGTATATCCAACCAAGCACAATGACTGCCATTACTAATATAACATTTATATAAATAACATTCCCTTTTCATTTTTCCAGCTGACCCATCCCAATATACTAATTTAAAATGGTATAATAATTGTGTTGTACTACCATATGTATTGATTGGCCCATTAATGGAGATGAGAACTTAACTGCAAAAAAGGCACGCTTTTTCAGTGAACACTGAATGCTCACTTTGTTGCTTCATAAAAAAAAAAATCATATTGCAATTTTGCTTGTCAAATACTGAAAATGGCTGACAAGGTCTGCTTAATTTTAAGAAATAATACAGCCATGGGGAAAGGTAGGAAGAATGCTTGGAGAAGCACTATATTATCAATCATAAAGAACAATGCCTCAGTGCAATCCTAGCCATCTTCTGGCTGACTTCCTACAAAAAGCTAAGCAGGGTCACATCTAATTAACACTTGGATGGTGGGCCACCAGGAAATCCCACGATTGTATTATGAGTGAAGTGGAAAATCAAAACAACTGCCCAGAAGAAAGCAATAAGCCAGTACTACTGCTTTCTTGGGAGCGTTGCTACCAAGGAAGTGACATAGCTGTGTTTAGTTTGTTATCTAAAGCGAAACTCTAGAAAATCTTTCTACGCAAACAATCATTTTGGACTATTATAAAGGATTTTTGAGACCAATTTCATATTTCATATATAGGATTCATATGCAACAATATGATCAAATGCTGATATTGTTAATTAGTTCACTTTGAAAGTAAATCTAATCTACTTGTAATGTTCTGGATATGTTCTTGAAATGCTCTCAGTTTAACATCTCCTTGATGCAATCTACCAAATGCAATTTCACCAGAGCATCCATATATTCTTTGTTAACATCAGAGGGCTGTGACTCCCTGACATGGATAACAAAAAAGAAAGGTAACAGTAGTTCACGTTATGCTTGATAAGCTTCAAATAAGAATATATTTATTCTCTCTTGCAAATTTAAACTGCTAGATTGCTAGGGGAGATGGTGCTGATATCCTTAAAAACTTCAAAAATATAGAGGAGGTTATAACTGCTGTGCTGCTTATATCTACTGTTCAGAACTACTGAAAGAAGTATTAATTTTGTTCACTGAGATGGAGGATGAAATATATTTAAATGAATGCAGTTGTGTGTTCAATCTTGTAATCTCAGTACTCTTAAAAGTCAGAAAACATCTTTGAAAACCTAGCAATCATATTTGAAAATGACAATAAATATGTCAACAAATTCAAGACTCCATGTATCTCAGTTAACCACTGCTTAGATAAAATGACAGAATATTTTATTTTAGAGAATCAGAAGGGCTTGAAATAAAAGAAATGAGTAATTCTGCTCTTACTTCCAGTCCAGACAAGTATTCATGACTATTTCCTTTTGTTTGACACCTGCATCAAAGCCTATGAAATGATGAAGGGTAGGATTTATTATTTATGTTACATAAATTAAGACATTTGATGGTTTGAGAGATAGTGGAAGAATCATTATGTGACATGAAAATGATAAATTCTCTAATGCTTTAAAATATATTGCATAAGAAAACAATCTGTGCTCAAGATAACAGAGAAAATCTACCAAAATCAGATACAGAGGAAACAAAATTGCCTGGAGCATTGCAATACACTTTACATGGAATTGCCTTTAAAGATCACCTGAAAACTTCAGTTAATGCAAAATACAGTAGCCCTGAGGCTCACAGGTGTTTGCCTACATTTCAGACCCTGCATTGGCTTTCCCTACTAGTGCAATTTAAAGTGCTGGTTTTAAGCTGTTGGTGCAGGGTTATTTTAGGACTGCATGTCTCCATTGGAGTTGGCCCAACTACATCAGCTCCTTTCATACTGGGACAAACAACTGCTTGTCCCTCATTTTCAGGGGCTGGAGGGTTAATAAACCCAGAAGTATTATTTTTGTGTAACCAGGCCTCTGTGATGGAGCAGCCAGGTCAAGGAACAGAAGGAATAGGAATTGCAGGAATGCTTTTTATTACTGTGGGACAGAATAAACTGAAAACTTGTGATGGTTTCTCTTATCAAACACAATCAAGATGGGATTGTTTTGAGTTTCTTTCATACCATTTCTATTTTCTTAGGAATGAGTCTACATTCCTCCCTTAGAAGTTGATTGCTCCCTTCCCAAAGCCAGTTGTACATTTCCCCCCACAGATATATGAGGAAGATTAAGGCAAATTTTTGATTTTAGATGCATGATGGTTGATTTATGGCATTTTGGTGAAGAATGCTATTATCAGCATCCTTGAACTCTGTCTAAACAGTATGGTTAGTCAATAAGCCTAAACCTCCATGATTAATATGGAGTCTGACTCTAGAAAAAAGTTTATCCACGTATATCTATGATCTATCCAGATGAAATTAGGGAAGCAGTTGCAGGTTAATTCTGCTTAAAAGCTTATCGTGATATAAATGGGACATCTACAGTTTGTAACAATGTATTTTAGGCCAGTAATGTCATCCCTTTATCTGCCCACATTTAAAAAAACTTTAATCCTAGCTTTTTAGGCTTGGGGATATCTAGTTGTATTCAGTTTCTGTCCATGCAAGTATGTCTATTACTGTCATCATTTATTGCTCAGGCAGGAGACCTTATACCATTCTGGACAAATGGTTTTTAATCTCTTCTTGAAAACTTCCAGCAATGGAGCACCCACAACTTATGGAGGCAAGCCGGTTCCACTGATCAATTGTTCTCACTGTCAGAAAATTTCTCCTAGGTTGGATCTCTCTTTAATTATCTTCCACCCATTACTTTTTGTCCTACCCTCATTTTCTTTGGAGAATAGGTCGGCTCCCTCTTCTCTGTGACATCCAGTACTAGAAGCTAGGATAGACATACTTGGTTCCCTTTGCCATTCATCCTATAGTTTAGCCTCCCAACCCCTTATCATCTTTGTTGGCTCTTCTCTGCATTCCTTCTAGGGCTCCAGCATCTTTTTTGTATCAGTGTGGCCTCTCTAGTACAGCACAGAGCAGTTCTATCACTTCTCATGATCTTGATGCTATTAACTCTGTTGATGAAGCCCAGGACTGCATTGGTTTTTTTTTGGAAGAGCTGAAGCATAGGGCTGGTTCATACTTATGTGGTGGTCCACTAGGATATCTAAATCCCTCATAGTTGCTACTGTTAAGCCTATTCTATAGCTGTGTGCATTTGATTTTTCCTGCCTAGGTGCAGGACCTTATTGCTCTCACCACTGAATTGCATTTTGTTGAATAGGGCCTATTGCTGAAGTCTGTCAAAATCCTTCTGAATCCTGAGTGTATTAAAGTCCTGGAAATTTATCAGCTTGGTGTCATTTGCAAATTTGATTAATTCCCCTTCTATTCCCTCTAAATCATTTAGGAAGATATTGAAGAGTACTGGATCTAACACAGAACCTTAAGGTACCCCACTGCATGCTTCTTTCCATGTAGATGTTGTTCCATTGAGGGCTACATGTTGAGTGAGGTAGATCAGCCAGTTATAAATCCATCTGGGGATGATGCTGTCTGTCCCACATTTTTCTATCTTCCCAAGAAGTAGGCTGTGGTCTCCTTTTTCAAATGCCTTACTGAGGTCTAAGTAAACTATGTTCAGAGCATTTCCCCGACCCATTAATTTAGTCACTTTGTCAAAGAAGGCAATACGGTTTGTCTGGCATGATCAGTTCTATCCAGTTGTGCTGATCACTCCATTCTAATCCCCCACCAAATATCCATTTTTACAAGAGAAACCAATTAGTTTCTCCAAAAGTCCTTTATAGAACAATACTTTACCCTCATTTAGAGCACAAATTCCCAAAATCAAAATCTGCAAATTAAATTCCACCTCAACAAATCTACCATGGGTCATCAGTCAATACAAGTTCTGGTTTAAGTTGGGGATTTATATATAAAACAATTCCATTTCCTTTTTTAGTTCCTGCCAAAATAAATTCTTTACCCACATTTTTATAAATCAAATATTTTGCCTTTTTTTTAAATATGAGTGTCTTGTAGGCAAATTATTTTAGTTTTTTCAAATGATTTTTTTTCTCTTTTGAGGAGCAGTTATCTATGGAAACCAAAATGAGTTATGCAAAGGGGGAAAAAACCTTTGAGTTTACAAGCAAACCAGGGAAATGTTTGGCATGTAAATTAAGAAAAGACAAAGAAAATAAAATGATATTGAAAATACAAGATGGTGATACTGCATTATGGAGAAGACATGGCCATGAAAAAAGCATATCTTCAATATTATTCTAAGTTGTATGAAGCAAGTGACATGTCTCTGGAGAGAATAGACAAATACTTAAAGAGCAAAATTTACTAAGGATTAGAGAGGATCAGAAACAGATTATGAATGGACCTATAACAATAATGGAAGTTTCTGATGCTATAAAAAAGATTAAAGCAGGAAAAGTGCCTGGATCAGATGGATTATCGGGTTCTTATTATAAATGTTTTGAGGATGAACTTTTACAGTCTTTAAAATAAACTCCTTCAGGGAGGAAAAGAGTTGGAAAAAGGCGGCTATTGCCCCAAAACCTAAAGAGAAACATGATTTGACTTTAACAAGAAACTACAGACTGATAACATAATTGAATAATGATTGTTCACAATGGTTATAGCTGATAGACTGAAAATAATTTTGCAAGAATGTATTTGTGAGGATCAATTGAGCTTTTACTTAAATTAAAAGGTCACTGTTAGAATATTTGGAGCAACATAATGAAAAACAAGCCATACTGATTTTCTTAGATGTAGAAGAGACTTTAACAATTTGTCCCTGTTCAAACTTTTAGGAGATATGAACTTTGGAGAGAACTTTACAAAATTACAAGATTGATTTACACTTCAAAGAAAGCACAAATAATTCTTAATGGATATTTAACAAAACCTTGTGAAAAGAAAATGAGGCAGGAATGCTCACTTTCTCATCTCTTGTTTTGGTTCTTAAAATACTGAATATAGGTATAGAACAAAATGAGATTATTGTGGGAGTAAAGATTAAAAACTAAATTTATAAGTTAAGATATTTGTAAATTAATCTTATAATTTAAGCCAATGACTTGAGTTGTTTTTGGAAAATCCTTTAAGAGGAATTGAAAGAGTAATGGGAAATCTAAACTAATTTGGTACTTAGCAGGTTTTAGATAAACAAACATAAGATAATGTTAATAAAAACATGAAAATACAAGGTCAAACAGAATTGAGGAATACAGTGAATATTAAGATTGAGAAGAAAGTAAAATATCTGGGCATTACTATGAGAAATATGAATTGTATATTATTTCAAAATAACTGTGTGAAGACATGGAATGAAGTTAAAAAGATATGTTAAGATGGGAGGAAGTACAATAGTTATTGCTGGGGAGAATTTCTGATAAAAATAAATGTCCTTCCTACAATAATGTTTTTGTTCCACATAGTATCAATTTTGATAACTGATGCGACACTTAAAAATGGCAGAAGAAAATAACTAAGGAGGATTGAGTTTACATGATTTGAGAATACAGAATAGATAGATATTTAGGATGTGTTCAATGACACCTCTGTGGCTCTTAGCACAAGAAGCATTTTATAGACAAGAAACAATAGTGAATACAAATGGGTAATTTATTGTGAGATACTAGAATTTTTCCAGATGAATACAAAATAAAATCGAGAAGAACTGATGGCAAAGGTGATAGTTGCCAATCATTTTCTTATTTATGGTTATTAGAAAGTTTTAAAATAGAGAAAATTATTTATGGTTTTGAACATAGTAAGACTGAGTTTGTAATAGAATTAGGTATAAAGAATTAACATGTAATTGTTAAAATTGCATATTAATTATTTAACATGCAATTTTAACAATTAACAATTATTAATTAAAATTTAAAATAGAAGAACAAATGAAAGAATGTATGATAAAGTAGGCTAAATTTTTTATTATAAAATGCAAATGGGATGATATAACCCTTTCATGAATAATCATTTTGAAAAGATTCTCTTTAAGGCTATAACATTAATTTCAACCCACATATCATATATATATATATTTGTTTTGTTCAAATTCAATAGACCCTATCTTGTATCTCTTTGCAAATAGCTTTTTGAATCAGCATCTTATTTCTTCTAAATTGTAAACAGTAGCTTCTGATTTCCTCCCATTGAGTACAAAAGAGGAATGATGGGAGGCCAAGTATGATACACTCCTTTAACATCAAACCACAGTCATTATAGTATTGTTAAACCATAGTAGCATCTGGCTTTGTTCTAGATAGTTAAAGACAAATATTTTAGCACTGTTTGTAAAAAATGGTTAGATAATTCATGTTAATCAATTTTGTCTCGGAACATAACTATTTGCTACTGCACTTTTTATTCATAGGAAAGAAAAAATCCATTCAACCAATGCAGCATTAGGAAATGTGGGGCATAACTTGTTAGCTTTGTTTGGGAATAAAGGCTGAACGTGGACACTGGTGGGTCTATTGCTGAGATGTTCAGAAATTAGAATGACTTTGTCAAGGTTACTGAAATAAAGTGCTTCTTGTTTGGTTCTGCTACTACTTTGGATTTCTGTCACTGGGTGTTATAAAAATACCAAATGTAGAAGGCATACACGTGCTTTACTACTTATTAAATTATCAGGTAATAAAATTAATAATTACAGTCCGATATAATGTGGAGCAAATTTACTGTTTGTCCATAGCTACCATTTTTATATCATATATTTTTTATATCATCAGAAATTTATAGCGATAAGGATATGCCTCGATAGCTCCATTTAGTAGGCCAGATGTGCCCATCCCCTTCGGAACTTCTGGAAGTACCACTGGAAAAATGCAAAATGCAGCAAGTAGGTTGCTAACCAGAAACTGATATCATCATAATCTCACACCATATGCCAGATTTTTTATTGGTTATCAAATGATTCCATATGGGTTTAAAAATGCTAGTTTTAACCCTTTAAAATCCAAGTTTTAGGATACGATTATTTCAGGGTTTGCCTAACTTGTTACAGACCTGCAAACTTCATCAAATCTGTAAGACAAATTTTTTGAAGAATAAAAACCCTCCTTCTCCTCAATTATTGAGCATGACAGAATAGGGTCAATTCAGCACACATTTCCCTCACCATTCAGTACTGAGGCAAAAGTAATTAAAAGGCTTAATCCCAAATAGCATTATGGCAATTCTACATCAATCTACTCTCCCCCAATTAGCCATTTTGTACAAAATCCCAAATAGAGTCAACTGTCTCGCAGTGACTGAACCATGCCCACTCAGTCCCCAACAAGACAATGGCATAATACATGACCTCTATTACGAAGTTCACTGTCCAGACCTGAATCTGCCTCCTTAATGCAAATGGGCTGCAGCACCCAAACTATACTGTTGTCAGGCCAGCTGATGGAAATGGAAAGGAGATGTTGATCTAATGCAGGGAGCCTCATGGCTGGCTGGGAAATTCTGGGAGTTGAAGTCAACACATCTTAAATATGCCAAAGTAGAGAAATGTTAATCTAATAAAATATTGCAGGTGCTCTCCTAATACAAGATTTGTGGAGTTACCCGTACCAGATGGAGCCCTTTGACTTATTCAATAACTATGCACCACCATACTCAAAGTAAAGAGCTTGAGTACAGCCCATTCAAAATGATTATCAAACTTTATAATGTCAAAAGTGGAAAATGATTAAATACATGACTGGAAAATAATCAAATTAATTATATTTAATGTTTAATAAATATGTGTGAATGAATTTAAATCCAGCTTGCCCACTAGTCTGATCAACTACTTTTGGAAAGTCAGTGCACTTTAAAGTGAAATGTGTTCCTCACCCTGTTAAAGTTGATGAAGCCAGCAACATTCAATACTGTTTAAATACATTAAAATGGCTTTTCTTGTTTTTCAGTATTGTTGCTTTTTATGTATGGTACATTATATTTGTAAAATTTATCACAATTATTTATGGTATATTATAAAATAATGACAACAAATACAGAATAGGGCACTGAATCATCCAGGACAATGTTATGACCAACATGCTGATGATACCCAATAATTCATCAATACCTAAGGCCCAACTGCTATGTTCTGGAAGACTTGACCTAGTGCTTGGAGGATGTGGGAATCTGAATGAGGAAAAAACCTGAAGTTGAATCCCAACAAAATGGAGTGACAGTTTGTCCAAAGTGGATTTTCTGCCTGCTCTGATGATAACTTTGGATGAAGTGGCAGTTCCCCCTCAAAGAAAAGATCTAATTTTGAGTGCCCTCCTAGATTTATGGTTCCTTCAGGATGTGCAGGATGTGTGGGGCCTTTGCCTAGTTTCAGCAGTTGTGGAATAATACAAACAGACAATACTAACGTTATCACCTCCTGTTTAAACTAACATAATAAATTCTACATGGAGCTAT
>NW_015386665.1:184277-204220 GCF_001527695.2 Protobothrops mucrosquamatus | reverse complement strand
TTGATGCAAAATGCACTTGTCATGTGATAATAGACAAGAGGGGATATAGCCATGTAATATCTATACTGTGGATCCTGCATTGGCTTCCAGTAGGTTTTTAATTGAAGTTCAAAATGTATGTTTTGACCTAAAAAAAAAGCCAATATCGTTGGCTTCTTGATCCTTGCAAGACTGCCTTCTCCAAGTGGGACCAAAATATTGAGTATATTGATCCTGGCTGGGGATGTTATCAACATCCCAGATATAAGCTGGGTGGGGGCCCAGAAATAGGTGTTTCTCTATGAAACAGCTTCCTCAGGACTGATATCAGATAGAACCAATTTTGATAACCAATTTTGATTTCTAGGTTAAGCTGTATACCAAAGTTGTCTAAGTCATCATCAAGGACCCGCAAGGAAAAATAAATAGAGGAAAGGGATGGAGATACTCATATGTGCTACCTTCAGCTATGTAGAAAATATATTTATTAATGTAGTCTATTGTTAATAAGATAACTATTGTATCAATATGGGTCTGCTCATATTCATATATTATCAATTATCAATTTACTTTTATTTTGCGTTCTAAGAGAAAACAGCCATCATTCATATGTGAACTTTCAATAGATGTTATAAAACATTTCATTTTGTATATATTCTGGATTCCCTGTACCATTTAATCCTCCAATTAAGGTTATAATTTCTTTGCATAGACAGGCAAAATACACAACAGTGGGAATAGCTGGCTTCTGAGAAGTCATGTACAAAATAATGTCTCTAATCAAACCATTACATTTTTAAAAAAAAGATTTTGCATTTAATCATAGATGTTGATTATGAATGTGTTTGATTAGTTCATTTTGGCATACACTTATATCCACACTATTCTTACTTTTACATGTTATGCTAGAGCATAATTTGATCTTGATTGATGTGATGGAAAATATGCATCTGTTCAAAGGTATTCATGTTAATTATAGTGTAAAATGGTTATTGCTATTTCATACACAGTGATAAAATACTGCATTAAGGCCTGTTTGCCCTGCTACCACCAATGTGTACATATACAAAAAATTCTACCTATGTCGTACATTTTTATTGTAGGAGAAAACCTGCATAGGCCTGGCTTAACACTTTGTTTTAATCACAGAAGAGAATAGATCTGATAGATTGTTCAGAAAACAAGCTGACTTACAGCTGTTAGTTTAGCCCCAAATAGTCACATAGCTATTTAGAGCTAAAAGTAATAATCATATGGAAAATTGGTTAGGTCAGCTGACTCAGTTTTCCTATTTGCATTTAATCCCCTCATATGACTGAATTAACCATGTTCCATAAAGAGGATCTTTGCATTTCTTTCCCCCATATGACCTCATTAAATGCTCAGAGAAGGCAGCTTATATAATAGAAAAGAAGAAAAGAAAAATGCATTTTCATTAAAAAAGCTAAAAACATTTAAGAGCAAACCAGGATTAACCTAGTAAATAGAATAGAAAGTATTGATATCAATATATGAATTTATTGTTGCTTTACCAAGGTTATATCTTTATGGATGCAATTTGTATTGTGCCTTTCCATTCAGAAAACACTGATGGAAGCTAAAAATGTCACTATATATGTGTGTGAGGGAGGCTCTCTCTGTGTGTACACAGTATATACAAACACACACATTTATACATTTAAGTTATGTATGTATACATGATTACAATATATCAAAAGTTGGTCTATTAAAATCATAAAGCAACCAAATTTTAAAATAATAGAGGGCTTTGTCTTATGTACTCAATTAACACCTTGCTTGAAAGGGAGGCATATTGCAAAAACCTCTTCCTATGGCAGATTGTAATGTCCAGAGAGGTATGTCACAGGAGAAAAAAATCCTTCAGATAGGCCATGAGCCACTTACAGTTTTAAAGATTAACATCAACACCTTAAAATTATGCCTAGAAAAAATAGCAACCAGTGTGGATCTCTGAACATAGCAATTTTGTGCATTAATTAGCAACCTAGCTGTCACATTTTCCATCAGTTGAAGCTTTTGGATATTTTTCAAATAAAGGGCATTGCAATAGTCACGTTGCAACCATAGCATGAATAATACACACATGCACGCGCATACACACACACACAAAATCTAATAATCTATTTTATTACTGTGCAGATTTTTGAGGAGTGTGTATGTTTTGATCAATAGCTGTGGATTTATTAATTCAAACAAAATAGCTGTACAGCAGAAGCATCACATTGAAAGCTAATTTCAATAGGAAAGGAAGAAAGCAACAGGAATGTAGCAGATAACAACACCAAAGAGATATAGAAGAAATTCTGCACAACTGGAATTTTCCAGGCCTTTGCAGATGAAACAGTTTCTGGATGTTTGGGGGAGAAAACAGACCCTGCAAAATGAGAGACATGTCTCTATATCCTTGAGAATCCTGTATGATGTTTTTATTTATAATGACCATCTGGAACAGTACATAAGCATTTTACTTGAAACTTATCAGATGTACGTAGCCCCAGATATTTCTAGGAGATTCTTACATGACTTTTGACTCTTATAGTTTAGATCAGGCATGTCAAACTGCCAGCCCGCAGGCCGGATGCGTCACACTGAAACCATTGCTGGCAATGGGGGGGGAGTCCCAATACGTCGCGTGACATCACGTGATGTCGCAAGTTTGACATGCCTGGTTTAGATGTACAGGAAAATGGAGATGGCCATGAAGGAAATATGTGATAACTTTTAGGAAAACATGAAATTTGGCCCTTGAACATTGGATAAAGGAAGCTGTGACTACCTTGATATTGTTTTGTCTTTTGTATAAGAAGGAGGGAAAGAGACATAGTGTCAGACTTTCACAACTCTGTTGTGGTTTATATTAATTAAGTAAAATTCAAGTATTTCTTGTGATGGCTGCTTCCTGATCTACCTCAAAGAGCTTATTAGGTAACCTTATACCAGGGGTAGGCAACCTTGGCTCTTTTATGACTCGTGGACTTCAACTCCCAGAATTCCAGAGCCAGCATGGCTGGCTCAGGAATTCTGGGAGTTGAAGTCCACGAGTCATAAAAGAGCCAAGGTTGCCTACCCCTGCCTTATACCATGCATTAGCTTAGGAGCTATCCAGGGCCTGGTGCTGAACAATATTGCAGAAAGGGATGTAACAGGGACAATTTTTACAGTAGCATATTCAATCCATCTTCCTTTTCATCACAGACAAAAAGATACAGATGTTATATTATGTGATTCTCCATTTAACAAAGTTTTACATGACTCCCTGAACTGCAAAAGTAAACATGCAGACCTGCAAACAATATCTAGAGGAAGAGTGAGGAATATGTGGTCTTCCAGCCTTGTTCAGCTTTACCTGCCCTTACCAATGGCCATGCTGACAAGGTATGATGAGAGTTCAATGTTTTCTTAAGGTCCACAAATTCCCCATTCAAGACTTGGAGTATTGCTACTCTTAGGAATAAACAGTCAACCATTCTAAGATAGTTAGCTTTTTACCAAATCCATCAGGAAGATTAAAAACAGCACTGCACTAATTATATAGGAACGTGACATCATAAACACATGGAATCTCTCTTCCTGAAACTCTAAGATGATAGAGAACAGGTTTCAGAATAACAGAATAACATAAATAGAATAAGATCAAGTTTTAACCTTCTTCTGTGTGACATTTTTTGGGAAACTGAAATTTACTATTGTACACTTTATTGTCTCCTTGCTAAAACTACCCAGTTCCCTCACTCTCTTTTTATAAAACAATCTCCAGTTCATTCTACCTTCACTGTCTTTCTTAATGAAGGAGATTAATTTAGAAAAAAGTGAGACTATTTTTCCCTGTGACTTGCTAAAATTGCATTGGTCTTAGTGACAAGTCATATTCTACTTCTGCCTTATATTCAGCTTATGACCAACTATATTTCCAAGATCTAACTTAACTGGATAGTTAACCAAAGAAGGAAAAAATCAAATATGAGGGTCATAACACTCTTCCACTGTTGTTCCCTAGCAACCAATACTTAAACTAGGCTGCTTATGACTCAAAATTGGCTATACAGCCATCAATGCTACTAGTGATTGACAGCTGCATCTTTTATTTGTTTAGTCCCACTTTAAAACTATGGGGAAATGACAAAATCTACTCTTTTGAAAGTCAAATGCGACTCTGTTGGGCTTTTTCAGTAACCCTCCACTGCATGTTGAATGTAACAGATTATGGTCATTTTTCAAATATTTTACAATAATATATCTTGAAGAAGACGCCTAGCCAGTCCAAGATCATTTCCTTAGCCTCAGGTCCTTTGCTATAGAAAATGTTACATCATTGTCATAACTGGAACATTAGTTTATGTTTCTTTTGCAACTGATTTTGAGCTAAATTTACCGTGTATTAGTTGAAGTTATTTTACTGCTAGGTTTGTGTTTGCAATTCCTACCAAGAGAGTCTGGAATATATTTAAGAAGTATTGGATTTATATCTTGCCTTTTATCCAGGTCAAGGTGACTTACATAGAACCTCCTTCTAGTTTTCCCCAGAATAACAGCTCTGAGATCGTTGGACTGAGAAAGAATGATTGGCTCAAAGTCACCTAGCAATTTCTGCCTCTCAGCATGATTTGCAAACAGTGGTGCTCATTGCCCACCCAGACACAGAGTATCTAACTTGTACTTGTAGACACAAATATACATTGTTTGTGCTACTTTACATTTTCATATCCCTTCAAGTTTGCTTCAAGGTATAAAGGAGCAATAAAATTCCTACTGAAAACATTTTATGTTAAGCACCAAATAGTTAATATATGTACATAAGAGTATTCTGTTATCATATATTTCCAAAGTTTAGAGAACATCTGCACTATATTATGTGAACATTTCATATATACTTATATCACTACAGTTATGTGATTTCAATATTTTTAGATTTTTTGGGATATACTGTTAATAATTCTGTATTTTAACAAAGTAATCATAACAGCAATTTTTTTAAAAAATTATTGCTGATTAAAAAAATTATTATTATTAGGAGGTAGGCATACCTAACTTCCTTTTTGAGACAAGGGTTTAATATTCCATCTGCAGATTTTTTTTAAAAAAATATGACCTTTCCCTACTACTGATTTATGACATTTAGATGACTAAAAAAGATGCTTTGAGTCATTAGTGCAGATCCTGCCCTAAAGTGCATGTCAACTAGTATCTGGAATAATTTTGTTATGGTTCTTTCTTTCCTGTCACTACTTTCACTCCCAGCAGCAGTCCTCATCCCTGCAGGCCATGAACAATACATGAGCTGACCACACTTTTTTTGATCACATTCCTTCTGCTAGTGGAAGAATGAAAGAATCAATACCTAACCCAGTGATGGCCAGTTTTGTTGGCACAACCAGGTTAGATGCAAAACACAAATGGCACCTCCTCAATTCATGTATTAAAGTAGTAGAAAAGTGAGAGTATAAACCTACAATGGCTTTACACTGGGGATGGGGAGAATAGAGAGGTCCAAGCTCAGTGGAAATAACCCACCTGCATGGTCTGCAAAGATCTAGCACTTTTGCTGGATAATTAAATTCAGTATCTTTCCCGATGAAACTCTGCTCAGGTGAAAATAAATTTGTTCAACTGATGAAAAGACACATCACAAAATTTCGAGTGCACAACACAAATGCAATGTGTGGTGCTTCTCTAAGTGAGGAATGCAGTTTTCCTTTGGTTCTAAGCTTCTGCCCCAAGTATTCTGTTATTTTCCATATTCTTCCAGCCACTTTAATCCATCTTACTATTGACTATTATTAATTACTATTATTAATGTATGTAAACTAGTTATTTCACAGCCACTAAAAAGCCTGAAACCTGGGTGCCATTGCAGATATTTCCTGAGAAATATCTGCAATGGCCAGACATCATAAATCCTCCTTCAGAGGTATAGTTACTATAGAATAGTGTCAGTGTCTTTGAATGCCCATGAATGAAGTACAATAGACACCACACTGCTACATATTGATTCTTCAATAGACCATGTTGTAAACATATCAATCCAGTTTGTCTCCAGAACTAGAGATCAATAAAGCACATAAGGCAGCAAAATATGTTGTCCATTACAAATGTATATGAAGTTTGTCTTTATGGCTGTTTTTAATAGGGGAATACTGACTTCCTTGACTAACATAATCAAGAATCAGGAGTGGACATGCTCCTGGTGGCAGGAACCTGCAGGTAATATTTTTTAGGCAGCCTGTGGGCTATGAGGGTATGCAGGGAGGGGGCAAGAGCTGTTTAATTCTTCTGGAAAAGATTCTTGCTCCCTAGATTTTAAAGGATTTTTAAAAAAAAAATCATGTTAAGCCTATTTTTAGGGCTCTACACATTTCATTTATATGCCTCAAAATGACCCACAAAAATATAAATGGTGATTTTCAGGCACTGTGGTCAAAGAACAGTATGAAAGGAACCAAAGAGTGTTAGAAACTGCAAACAGCCCTCAAGTCACAGAAAATCCAGCCATTATGGCTACAAGTTATTTCTAACCATCTATCTATAGGTGTGATTTAACAATGTGATTCTATGCATATCTACTCAGAAGTAGGCAAAGAAGGTAGGTACTAGATTTAAAATCTGAAGTATGTGTGATCAATTTGACAGCTTTTGGGGGGTCAGGGATATATTTGGAATTTTGAGGGTATGTTTTACTCAAGACTCATTTATGGAAGGCCTGCCTAATCCTAAACTGGCTTTCATGGTAGGCAATTAGTAGGGGTGTAGATGTTAGATATACTTTACCCAGATAAGGTGACAAACCCCTGTTAGACACACAGAGGTGATAATTAATTGTCCTATTGAGAGGCTTCATGTCACTCCATCTCCTACAGTGATTCTAAGAGCTAGAAAAGGCTATCTGAGCAACATAAACTATGATGTGAACCAATGTAGCTGCTTTGCTTTTAGAGAGGGAAGAGGGGCATCTTTGAAGGGTACTCTGCACAAATGTTTATTGCAGTAAAAATCCTTTGAAGATGTATACTGTCCAGTCACAAAACATTCATTCATCAGAACTATACTTAGCCGTAAGGCGCTCTTTAGGCGCTATGTGTACACTTTGAGAGCAAGCAACTAAATTTCATTTTTAATGTGTGCCATTGTGCCCACAGTAAAAAATGACAATAAAGGTTATCTATCTTTATCATGCTAGTAGGGTTTTTGCATACCCCCAAATCATTATTGCAAATAAGTACATTGCTAGAGACTGGTGCTATGTCTTGCACCATGCCAGCTTGCTATTTTCTAAAAAATGAAACGAATGCTTTAAAAGAAAAAAGAAAAAAAGATGGATCTAGAACAGGGGTTCCCAACCGGGGGTGCGAGATGATATTCCAGGGGGTGTGAAAAAAATGGGTTTAGAAGTTTCAAAATTATAGTGTATATGCCTAATTCGTTATTTTGAACTCTTGTAAGGGGTGCGAGAATATATCAGAAGCATTCTAGGGGTGCGGGGTATAGAAAAGGTTGGGAGCCACTGATCTAGAAGCATGGTAGGCAACAAAGGAGGTATCTCACAATGAATAAGTGCTTCATAAAAAAATGGAAGACCTTACTATCACCTAATCAGCCTCTTAAATATAATAAAATTGAGCCTAAAAATCTGTTTGAGAAATGTTATGATTGCATAGAAGACAATGTTATAGCGGAAAAACAAGCAGGATTTAGAGTAGGAAGATGTAATACAGACAAGGCAAATAATATTGTAATTCTTAATAGAGAAATATTTTGGGGGATGTAAAAACACCCTTTATGCAGCTTTTATAGATCTTAGGTTTGCCTGTCTTTCACCATCTAGACTGGGATACTATGGAAAAAACTGCTAGTTACCAATATTGATAAAACATTCAACAGCAAATATATAAATGTTACTTGAGGGCTAGGTATGGTTCCCAAGGGTAAGCAACAGATTTGATTAGTACAGCCAGGAGTGAAACAAGGTTGCATTCTTGCTCCATTACTTTTCAATTAAAAAAAAAATAAAGACAAATCTATATAAATAAAAATGTAAATGTTCGTTTGTTCAAAATCTTAAATCTCCGAAAGTTCTTCACTGATTGCTTTGAAATTTTGACACAACGTTGCATTCGAATACGCACGTGTTTTTATATACCTACTATTATATAGATGTCACACCTGTGACAGGTAAAAACATGCTTTTTTTGAAAAACAGCACCATCTGTTGGACGTAAAAGCAACACACGCTAGCATTGTGAAATTAAACATATTACAAACGTGCGCTTTCTCTTTTCTTTCTTTTCCATTTAACCAGACTGAGCCACAGCAACGCGTGGCCGGGTACAGCTAGTACCTCAATAAAAATCAATTTCAGCCACCTAAACTGGTTAACAGGAATATTCCAGTGGTCTTGTCTGGTGACAACATTGTTATTGTCTGTATAGAAATGAAAAAAGAGTTCTAAAATCCTTGGGTCAGTAATCTCTTTTTGTATATCTGGATGGCTCCAAAGAGAGGGTATCCCTATTTTATATTTCTTTTTCTCTAAAAATGAGCATTATAATCCATCTGCATTTGGCTATTTGCCCCCAAAGTAATGACATACTGTAGCTATTTTATATTACACAATCAGGGGTTTACTCTGTTGCAGCAGAGATGATACAATCTAACTTTTTAAAGAGCAATTATGCAAGTTACTTAATTTGTGCCCTGATGTCATGGCCTCCCTTTGGCTGTTCTTGAAGACCAATACAGGATTCCTTACCTGGGAAGACAATGCTCTTATGAATCTGGACACGCAGAAACAACAGAGCATGTATTTCTCCAGTGTTTGTATTACAGAGACATTTATACTAGTCTCATTTCACTGTTACAGGATTCACAGGACAAATCTACACTTCCCTGCTGCTTTCAGGTTTTGTGCATTGACGCTTGCAATTCATAGTATGATGTCCTGTGCCATAAGCTAGACTTAATGAGCCTCTAGTTAGCTCTGTAATCTGATGTAATTTTCCACATACTAACCTTTATGCTTTCATACACCCACCTAGTACTCCTATCCTTCTTTTTAGAGTCTTTTAGACTCATTTTTATATATAGTTTTTGTTTTAATATAAACTTTGTATCTTCTAGCTTTTCATAATTCTTATTTTTAGACTCTTACGTATGTTCTATCCCTTCCTGGGTCCCGAAAGATAACACTACCTTATTGAAGAGACCCAGAGACCCAGACATCCACTCTGCTGGAGCATACTGGTTGGGCAAAAAACATATAGCTGGACTCTATAGCACTTAGGTCTTTATAGTTAATAGCTACACCTTCAATCCCGCATGGGAGTACACTAGCAATCAGTGCTTCTTAACAGGAAAGAGAAGCAATTCTGGAAAGTAAAAAAATAAGGTGCTGCCTTTAACTTTGGTTTTATCCATCAATAGTATGGACTCTTCTAATTGTCAAAATTCCAACAAATGATTAACCAGTATTGTGAATGTACTTCTGAATATACACTCTTATTTGTTGGGATGTTGGTATTTATACACTGTATATGCAGAGCTGTGAAAAGCTACATTCTCAACAAGGAAGTCATTCTCGAGGGTCCAAAGTCTGTCCTCTTAGAAATAAATCTTCCTGGATTCAACGGACTGCCCAAATGCTCCGGCTTTAATGTGAAAAAATTCCCCTTCACTTGTCCTTGTTGTAAAGTGGACGATATTTCGAGCATTTAACTCTTCCAGGTAATTTGTCTAGCCATCACTTAAATGTCCCCGAGTAGAAAAGCTGATCCAATCGTAGTTTTCGAGTTCACGAAGCACTTTCTTCTACACTGAGACTGAGCATATTAGGGGGGGGAAAAAGCGCAAGAGCGTTCTCCCTGCCACATTTAGTAACACGGGCGTACTATAACGGTGCTGAACCTAAAGCTCCATGAAGCCTCCTTCTTAAGCTAGCAACCTGCCGCCTGCTTCCCGCTTCTCTGCGCCAGAGCCATAAAGGCCCGGGCAGGAGCCGAAGGGGGGGAAAAAAAAAACACCTTGCCTCCGGCGCAAGAACTCTCGCTCCCGCACATGCTCCAACAGAAGCCCGGGCATGTGCAGTAGCCTTGCAGAGAGGCTGCTCAGGGAATCTCTCGCCTAGCGCCCGCCTCAAACCTCGCCCTCTCCGCTTGCATTCAGGTGCGAGCGGCGCCAGATAGCCGCCATCGGGGCGGAGGAAAAGTGGCATTTCCGGGTGCCACTCCGCAAGACGCCCCGCGGGCCCAGAGAGGCGAAATGAGTGGCTCCGAGGAAGAGAGGCAGTTGGAGCTCATCAGCAGCCTGAAAGAGCAAGGTAAGGTTCGAAAGCGAGGCAGCCGCCGCCGCTCTGAGTCGAACCCTCCTTGCCCGGCAGCGCCCAGCAGCTGCGGACAGGCTTGCGCGAGGCGCTTTCGCGCGTGCCCTCCTTTTCGGGGCGCCTTAGAAAAGCGAAGGAAAAAAAAAAAGGACACCAAGGCGCTTTCTGTAGGCAAACGGTCCCCTCGCTGCGGAACGGCCGGAACCAGAGGAGCGTCCGAAGGGAATGTCAGAATGCAAAGCAGCCGAGACTTTGGTGACCAGCCTTTGAGGGTGGGGCGTCACCTCGGAGGCGGCAGACTTGTAGCCCGGGCATCCCATATCGAGGCAGCTGTTCAGTGACCGCCGTGCTCTTCTTACGCGGGAGATCCGCTGAATCCAGATGGCTTATTCCTCGATTTTGTTTTATTCTCCTGCCTTCTTTGCGCTCTCTCTGTATTCCTGGGCGCCCCCACTGCAGGCAAATGTGCAGTCCACCCGCTTTCCTTTCTCAACGATTTAAGCGAGCCTTAATTGACTGACTTACTCAAGACTTCCTTATTAGCTTCAGCTGTATTATTTGTTGTGCCGGCTGGCCTGGCAGTAATAATAGATTCTATCCATTGGTGGATTTTGAAAGTAAGGGATAGCATGAAATCCTATGTAGCGTCTATTCTAGAAACACCTTCTCACTTAACCTGTAAAGATGTCTTCCCTCTTTCATTATGAAACTAAAACCCTGTTCATAACTAAAAAAAAAAAAACACGCAGGGAAATTACTTGAAACAAAAATAGAACTGAATGTGTTTAAGACTTTGCTTCAAAATGTAGCACTTCAATAGATAATACCTCCCTGGATAGGAAATTAAATTTAACTCATAACTTAGTGCTTAGCAGTTTTTATGCTTGGGCAATCCAGCCTTTGAAGCTTTGGGCTACAACTCTGAAAATACAGTATCCTAACTGTGAGTTTAGGGAATAGGCAGATGGTTAAGGGAGGTGAGGTGTGCAGTGCTCACTCAGTGACAAAATGGTGTGACTGCAGACCAGCTGATCTCTTCTTCTACCTCAAGTTGTTTGTGACCATAGCCCTGGAAAGGAATGGAGAGCAACTGTGTTCTCCTTAGAAAAAAAAGTAGTATTAATGAGATTTACCAATACAATTCACCAGTACAATTTCAGCATTTTTTCTGATTTCTTACTGTCTTGTGAGAGTTAAGTTCATTTTAGACAACTCTTCATGGCAATAATAACTAAAACTGTGAGTTTCAGTTAGCCCATTCTGACTTGATGCCATGTTGTTTTGTCTTCTTGGTCAACTGTGCATGGCACTTAACAGAAACAACATTCATTAAATCAAACATAGACCAATAAATCAATGATGGGAACTATTTTTGGCCTAAAATTTTAATCCTAGTCCAAGCATTGACATGAACCGCATACACATTTTTAGGTGGGGTTTTACACGGTCTCTTACTCATTCATGAAGTTTTCTAACACCCAGATTCTCAGCTGGTCCTATGTAAGCCTGCAGGTGGAAGGGACAATTCCTTTCCCAATAATGCAGTGCTGAGAAGATTGGATAGGAAACTTTTCTGTTTTGTTAGTGCCTTTTCAAAACTTGGGGGCAGGGGGGAAAGGCATAAGTACAGGAGAAGAAGAGAAGAGAAAAGATAGTTCTTCCCTTGCTGTAAAAAGTTGTGAAAAGGTTACTCTCCAATATCTTGAACTGAACTGTGATCTTTTGCAGGCAAACTAATTGTTCTTCTAAGCTGCAACCTATCTCAGGGGTCCTTAATTTGAAATTTGCAGAACAGAGTTTCACAAAATAATTGCTATAATGGTGTGGCCAAAATAAAACTTCATTTTTCAGTAAACAAGGAAAACACTAGGCTGTAGCTACCCATCATTTTCTTTTTAAGAATTTTTGATTTGATCAGGCATAGAGACATTGTATAATTGGGTGCTTTGCTTTGCAGTGTGCTAGCTTCCATTCCAGCCACCCTTCAGCATTCTGAATCAGTTGAGATGTTCTACCTTCACCAAACTTTTTTTTGTGTGTGAAATTTCTGGGAACCTTGGGATTTCTATGCAGATTTTGCATGTGGATGGAGTTGTACATCAAGATCTCTAATGAAATAATACTGCAACCATCATAAATATGAAACAGTTTCCAAATGTCTGAATTTTGATCATGTGACCAATGGAATGCTGCAACAGTCATGTAAAAAGTGATCATAAGTCACTTTTTCTGTGCCATTGTAACTTTGAACAGTCACTAAACAAACTGTTGTAAGTTGAGGAATACCTGTACTGCTCCAGCCTTAAACCTAGTGAGCATTCAGCCTGAATATGTTTAGCCCAAAGGTAGGCGGACTGGAGCTATGTATATCCCACAAAAAAATGTCCTTTCATTCCTTATTTCTGAAACATTATCTATTATATTTTTAATAAGAATAAAAATAAGAGAAGCCATTAAAAGTATAATATACATAAAAATAGCACAAGTATAAAAAGATAAAAGGTTATTGCACTTTAGCCAACATATCCATTAAGAGTTATCTTGCATTGCTGTTGGTAAAGTGTCAAGCCCAGTTTAAGATATAGATATTAAACAATAAAGGCCATTTGTTTGTGATCCAACCAGTGAACTTACTTTGGAGAAGTAAATTGGAGAAGTAGCTAGGAGAAGCTTTGTTTATGGAACTTTTTTGCAAGGGAAGTATGGTTGTCTGCCATATCTGGCATCTTCAGATATATCTCAACACATATCTATTTACTTATACATGTATAGGATGATCAGTGGTTCTAGGGCCAGTTTGCTTCTTACTTTACATTTTTAAAATGAACGTTGTTTTAATCCCAGTGTTGCTATTCTTTTTGAATAAGGGACAAAATATGTGTCATGACATCATTATACAAAAACCACAATTTGTGTAGTTGTATTGTATTGTGTCATTCATAAGAACAGTGTTGCTGGTTCACAGTTGACCTTGACAGTGATAGACCATATCCTTGACCAAGCAACAAAGGGAAAATATGACTTAAGTACAAAACAAGAAGGAAACATGTACAAAAGACTAAGGCAGGCACTTCCCAAATTCACATGACTATAAGGTGAGGTGGGGGAAATAAAGCAAGTCAGACTTGTAAAGTTCTGTTACTATAGTCAATATTTAATAAAAGTAGCTTTAGCTGAGTAGAGTTGATCTTTTGGTTTGGTTTATAGCAGTGACTGTCAGTCCCATTATAGTATATGCCCGTGTGTCTGTTATTTTGACACAATCTCAGTTGTAAGCCCATACTTATGCTGTGTATGTAAAGAGATTGAGTAGAATTAATGGATGTCATCCTGGTCAAACACAATTTTCATCCATTGGTAATTTAATATCTTATATGACTATTGTCAAAAAGGCACTGTAATATATTCCATATATTTATGGAAAATTTACCATAGAGTGCTCTTCAGATATATCAGAAAACATTAATGTAGGATGATTAATAGTAGCTATCTTTTCAGACAACTTGCTTGATGTATGAATGTTGGGTTTCAGTAGAATGTATTGGGTACGCAGTTAGCAAGGCTTGTTCTCATCCTACCTAATACCTGGATATGAACGGTCCTATCATTTGGTACATGATTTGTGGCCTTATATACAGGACAGAACACCCAGAGTTGAATTGGAAAGACTTAATGCCATCTCTATGATGATGTAATAAAATGTCATTTCAGTTCAGGTAACAAGTTCAGTTCCCATCCTGGCTGTGTCTTGAAAGATACAAAAGCTGGGGGGAGGGGGAAAGATTTCTAAATGAAAATATTTTATTGAAATTGGGTATTCAAATGCAAATTGAATTTAACGTTTTCTTGAAGCATTGTATAAAATGTGAATATACCTTAAACCTCAGATAAATAGGAATTTTTGCTTCTATCATTTTGTATATGAATATTTGTTAACAGCAGTGTATGGAAGCAAGAATAGTCCCATTCTATTGAGATGGTATGAGCACAACACATACAATCAAGTCCTAACCCTCCTCTAAAGTTGCAAAAATGAATAAGGTCAGTGAAAAAAGGACATATAGAGAAGATACACAGGAAGGTGGAGCCTCTATAAATGCAAGAGACAAGAGAGGGAAAGAAGAGAAAGTGAAGGAAAAAATTAACAGTTCTGCAATATGTATTCCAAGTATCCTCCATTGACTGTTGAAGAAATACCTGTTTAGCAGTGTCTAAAAGCATTTTTCCCCAAGAGTATTGTATGACATTCCTATCACCATAGAACTTAAAATCACCATATTTTTTTAACTTCTAACAGCAAAAGTGTCTTCTGCTAGTGGAAAATATTTGTTCTTCTTTTAGTCTATTTCACTCTCACAAGTGAAGTGGGAAAAAGACCAGATCTGAAAAGCCAGATATTTTGTACTTTTTTTTTCTGTCTATGAACAAACAGGAAGGAAAAGTGAAGGGGAAAAAACCATTAACTGTGCCAACCAGTTGGCTTAACTCAGTTGTTCTCAACCTTTTTAATGCCGCGACCCCAATCGGTCGTAAGTCGAGGACTAAACCGGTCGTAAGTCAAGGACTAAACCGGTCGTAAGTCGAGGGCTACCCAACCGGTCGTAAGTCGAGGACTTTCCCTGCCCGGGAGCGCTGCGCATGCGTGGTTCCGCCCCCTGCGCCGGCTGAGGCGTAGCTGGCAAGCGGCAGAGACGGAGCAGGCCGACCACCAGCTGGCCCAGCCCAAGGGAGATAAAGCACCCGCCGGAAAAGGGGGAAAAATGGCGGACAAAAAAAAATGGCGGACAAAAAAATGGCGGACAGCCTTGCTTGGCGACCCCCATGAAATGGTCGATCGACCCCAAATGGGGTCCCGACCCACAGGTTGAGAACCACTGGCTTAACTGATACTGCTTTTACTTCTAAATGTTACATTTAGACTTAACAATCAGAAATATATGGCAGTATTGATGAAATATTAGCTTTGTCTCGACCTCTGGTGAGTAATAGAAGTTTGCAAAACATTCTATGAATGGAGTGCTCTGTGCATGGAGCAGGGGGTATTTATAGTCATTATTTATTCATATGCAGATGTGGAGCATACAGTATGTGTTCTGATAGGTATTCCAAGGTGGATGCAATGGAGAAACAGAAGTTTTGGTTGCCCAGAAGTGTAAGGATGGGGTGAATATAGAGCAATAGCTGGGAAACCATGTTTTAGTGAAGCGATAAGGGATGTGGATTGGGTCATTGGATCAGCAAGTAGGTTAGCAGGTAGAAGGGAGAGTTATGGGGATACACAGTAGTCTTATATGCCAAATAAACAAATAGGTAACTTTATTTTTTTCTATAAAATGAATTTATAAATGCCATGTAAACAGTATTTCCCTATCCTGATGAATTCCAGAAGTGTTGGTCTATGTGCTAGAAATTGTAGGCACACTTGGAGGGCAGCATGTTGAGGAAGGCTGAATTTAACACTGTGACATTCCCTTCACCATGCTCCCCTCCATTATAATTATGGGCATTTCAGTAGGCTAGTAATTGATCTGATGAATCAATAAAGTGAAGGAAGATGGCAATAATTTAAGTATCAATCAGAATAGAGCTGGCAGGGACCTTAAAGGTCATCTAGTCCACGGGTTGGCAACCCACGGCTCCGGAGCCGCATGCGGCTCTTTGAGCCACCTCCTGCGGCTCCGGAGCCTGCTCTGCCATTTGCAGAGAGAGAGAGAGACACAGACAGAGAGGCACTTGCACTTCCCTTCCCCCCCTCTCTCTCTCACATGCCCCCTCGCAGGGCTCCTGATTGGCCCTGCGCCTGGGTGCCCCGCCCCCTGGGAGAAGGGCGGCCAGGAAATCCCTTTCCCAGGCTGGCTCAGTCGGAGGCGTGCGTGGCCGGGGAGCCGCGCGGGGAAGCCCCGGGATCCCCCCAGGGAGCGTCCCATCGAAACCTCCACTAGCATGGGAGGCTCCAGCGTTGCCAGTGGACAGAGCTGACCGGTCGGCGGGCCGTTGCAGCGGTTCTGGCCCTAAGATGCCAGCTGCGCAGAAGGCTGGCTCGGCGGCCCGGGGAACGATGCCGTCGCTGGCCGCCGCCCCAGCCGGGACTCCACGCTGTCCAGGCTCACCCTCTGCCCATGGGATGTAGCCATGGCACCGCTGGTGGGGGGGCTAGTACCACGACAGGCCGGCTCTCGGCGGCAGTGGCGGTGGCGAGCGCTGCTCCGGGGTGCCCGGGTGGCGTAGCAGAGAAAGGCGCGGGGGCGGCAGCAGGCAGGACGCGTAGCGTGTCGGGCAAAAGGCTCTCCAGGCTCTTGGCCTGCTGGCGGCACAGCCCCACCTGGGCGGCCATGACGCGCTGCCACTCTTGTGGCCCTTCAGCCGTGAGAGCACACCGTGGTTGCAGCAGCGCGTGCACTTGGGCGTCCACTGCAAGGATGCTCGGGCCAGCTGAGCCACCAGGCCGCCCATGTACAGGTACGGGGAGCCGTAGCCGTTCATGGCGCCCTCTCACCGCAGCCGCTAGATCCGCCTCACTCGCGCCAGGGCCATGCTCGGCCAAACGCGGCGGCGCTTCCCTGGCTCTCTTGGCGCCAAACCAGGCGCTGAACTCGCCCTCGGCTCAAGTGCAAGTTGGCTGACAGCTCCCTCGCCCGCCTTCCCCACTTCTCAGGCCGGTCTGCGGTGCCCTGGGCACCTTTCAGCGCCTTCTGCTGCCTCCTGACCCCCTCCCCACTCCTTCAGCGCCGGCCGCCCACTCGCCCCACCCCTCCCGGCTCGAGAGCGGAGGCCCTGACCGTCTTTTACGCTGGCCAGCCCGGCATTCACACGACGACATGGGGCAGGGCGGGGCTGGCGAGAGATGCATCTTCCCGGCCCGGCGCAAACGCCTGCAGTCCAGGTGGGCATGGAGGTTGGGAGAGGGAGAGGCTGGCTGGACGCTCTTGCAGGGTCCCACCTGGCTCTGGTACCGCCTGCGCTATGCCAGCCGTCCCCAGTGCTGCCCAGCTGAGCACCCACAGGGTCTGGATCAGGCCGGTGGAGGGGCTGACAGGGCATGGGGGGGATGCAGAGGAGCTGCCCCCAAGTGCTAGGGCGGAGGAGGGGACCCCAGTCATTTGCCAGAGTCCCAGTATGTCTTGCTGGGCATGGACCTTATAGGTTTGTTCACCAGGATCCTGGCTGGAAGAGGGGAGGTCCCGGGCCGGGCTCGCTTTCTCCCTCTCTCTCTGAGCGCAATTGCAAGCTCGCTGCCTGCCCAGGGAGGGGAGAGCTTAATAGGGGCGCGGGGGGGGGCATCAGCAACCATTGTGGCTGCTGCGTCGGGGCTGCTACTCTCTTCGTGGCAGCGGCATCGCCTTCCATGCTGGTCCCATCGCAAGCTAGGCACGCCCCCGCAGGCTCACGGGAAGGATGGGAAAAGGGTGGGCAGTGCCGGTGTTGGGGTGGGGGAAGGGAGTGGGGGGAGGAAGAAGGGATCCGTGGGGATATGGAGTGTGGGAGAAAGTCGGAATCCAAGATGCTCAAATCTGGGTGGGCTCCCAGCAAACGCACACTGAAATAGTGAGGGGAGAAGGAAGAGAGTAAGAGAAACGGTGGGGGGGAAGCGCCCCGTTTCTTCTTCTGGTGCAAACCCTGTACTGAAGCCAGAATGGGGGGGGAATAAGGAGGAGGAAGAGTGGCGATTGACAAACTGTGCCAGCCAATCTCTTTGGGGGAGGGGGTGCAGGATGGTGAGGGGAGCAGCTTGCCTTGGAGAGGGAGAGGAGAAAGAGAGACAGACTCTTTTGACATCTAAAATGAAGATAACACTGCATATATCCTTTTTTACCTTTAGTGTGTGTGTGTGTATGTGTGTGTGTATGTGTGTGTGTGTGTGTGTATATATATATACACACACACCAGGAGAGTATAAGACAATTAAAAGTTTAGTAAAAAACCTTTAAAAACTTTTAAAAGCATACAATCATAGGGGCCAAGCTTTCGTCGGATCCTTCCGACATCCTCAGGGCACAAAGTCAATCAATGGGAAAAGCAGTTATAAATAAACCGACGCCTGCATCCGGGCCCTAGATCTCGTGACAGGGCCGTGGTAACNGGCGTATCACCTCATTAGGTTTATAATCACTCTCTAGATGTTTCCTCTCATCTCGGATGGAGTGTCTTTTACAATTCATCATCTCCCCTTGTTGAAAATCATCCTTCCCACCGTCCCATTTATCCATATGGGGTTCTGACACAGAGGCACCTCCCTCCAGTTTATCAGGGAGTCTCCCTTGCCATCGTATCCTTGGGAGACCATCTTTAGGAACCTCATCAAGACAATTGGATACCTCTATATCACCCTTTCCCTCACCCCCTTCTCCAGTCTTATATAATCCTAATGGCACGAACGTGCCGGCATGTGTTGTTTGTGGGGGTTGCTTGCACATTCCCTCCATTTGCTTCCTCTCATCACTTCCCTGCGTATCATTTAACTTCAGCTGTAAAGCAGTAACCACGATCCCCTTTTCCCTTTCATCAGTGTAAATAGCACACGGGGTGTGTGTGTGCTCCCACTCTCCATTAGAAAGTCCTCGCTTGCCACCCTCTACCATCAAGCAGCCCTGAGGGCTTAAGTTCGGAGCTCCTATGTTATGCTGCGTCATGCAGTGAGCCGTCTTCTCCACCTGCGTAACTGTTTCTGAGTAGGGAAGTCTCAAGTCCTCCATCCTCCACGTGCCCCCAGATGGAGGAGCGCAGCGGGGGCGTGATGAAGAATCCGGGGGCAGCAATAACCCAAGTTGCTGCGGACAACCATCACAGCACTTGCCAGGCAGGGTACTCTCCCCTCCTTCCAAACATTTTTCCCAATGTGGAAGCGTCTTTGGAGTAATAGCTGTTAAATTATCCATGCTCGAGGGTCTCAATGTTAGTGTTGATCTCTTTGTAGTTCTTATTGCTGCTCTCGTGATCCTGACGCTGTCGGCATGCCCGTCGTCACCCATCTCACAAGCATGCATATTCTCAGGTGGGGGTCGGGGGTCGGTGTGGCCGTAGTTCTTATTGTGGGCGATCCGGATAGAGTGGTTACGTACCTCCCAAGCTCTTAATGTCAAATACGCGGGGCATAGGTCTATATGTCGGTTGATGGAAAATTCATCAGACAGCCAGGCCTCCCTGAGCAACCTACCATACTTAGTGGCGTCATTGGAGATAACCTCCACTGTGTCAAAGCTAAATTTGTGGCCATGCTCCACCATATGAGTGAGGATCTGAGAGTATTGTTCTCCCCTTTTGACGGCCAGTCTATGTTCCTGGACTCTTGTTCTGACTCTTTTAGATGTTTCACCTACATAGTTGCTGGGGCAGCCTTCACAGCTGATTTTATAAATCACCCCAGACTTCTCAGCAGTAGGAAGGGGGTCTTTTGGTCTCATAAGGCAAGAACGATGGGACGGTGGGAATAAATAAATAAATGGGACGGTGGGAAGGATGATTTTCAACAAGGGGAGACGATGAATTGTAAAAGACACTCCATCCGAGATGAGAGGAAACATCTAGAGAGTGATTATAAACCTAATGAGGTGATACGCCCCCATGGTGGTTTGACACGGAAAGGCAGCAGAAGTAAGGATAGAATGATAGCTAAAGGGGTTAATGAGGATGTTAC
>NW_015386665.1:177969-183928 GCF_001527695.2 Protobothrops mucrosquamatus | reverse complement strand
TGTGCCCTGAGGATGTCGGAAGGATCCGACGAAAGCTTGGCCCCTATGATTGTATGCTTTTAAAAGTTTTTAAAGGTTTTTTACTAAACTTTTAATTGTCTTATACTCTCCTGGTGTTCGCATTTTTATTTTGTATTATGGATATTCCCAGGAGTCATTCGTCTGTCTTTTATGTTATTTGCAACCATATATATATATAGCCCCTAGGCCACAGGCTCTTTCTCACTTTGTTAGTTACAAGAGACAGGGGAAGAGGATGAATGCTTTTTGAACACCCTGTCGGCCCAAATATGGGGGAGAGAAGTCTTTTGCCTGTATAGCTCAATCCAGAGCCATCCACAGGCAGCAGTCGCTTAACTGCGACATCATATATATATATATATATATGTAAAAAAGGATATATGCAGTGTTATCTTCATTTTAGATATCAAAAGGGTTTTGCGGCTCCCAGTGTTTTGTTTTCGCTGGGAAACGAGTCCAAGTGGCTCTTTCAGTGTTTTGGGTTGCCTATCCCTGGTATAGTCCAACCTCCTGCTCAAGCAGGAGACCCTATACAATTTCAGACAAGTGGCTGCCCAGTCTCCTCCTGCTTCTGAAGGCAATCTGTCCCATTGATGAATTGTTCTCATTGTCAGGAAATTTCTCCTTAGTTTTAGCTTGTCTCTCTCCTTCATTAGTTTCATCCATTGTTTCTTGTCCTGCCTTCTGATGCTTTGGAGAATAGATTGATCCCCTCTTCTTTGGGGCAGCCCCTCAAATACTACTATCATGCCACTCCTACTCCTTCTTTTCACTAGACTAGCCGTACCCAGTTCCTGCAACTATTCTTCATATGTTTTAGTCTCCAGACCTTTAATCATCTTAGTTGCTCTTCTCTGCCAGTATTTCTTGATGGCAGGAGACATTTCTTCCCAAGAATCTTTCTTGTTTCCAGGATGATACCTTCTAAATGGCATGAGTGCCTTACCCCAAAACATCTTTGCACTTTGGCAACTGTAGGCAAATCAATTAATTGCTAGTGGCACTAATGAATCCTTTAGCTAATTTAATCTGGAATGCCTTTAACAGAATGCCATCTCTCCTTTTCAAAAATGCCAAACCTAATTATAAGACAACAGAGGTACTCAAAGCAGCTTAAACCACCCCCAAAGGTGAAAGCCTACACAGAGGGTTGTGAATCTTCGTGATGCCAAAAATCAGAAAGGCGAAGCCCTCCAAGTATATAGGAATCAAGTTGTTTAGAACAGTACACATTAGAATGATGCCCACAGGGCTTTAAAAAGAGGAAAACAGAATTGGTCATTAACACAATTTAAACATAAAAATTCTATTGTCTTCAATGAATTAGTCCAGTATCAAAAGTGTGAGAAGCCGAAGGCTGCTTCTAAAGCAAGCATTTCTTGAAATGAAGTTTGTATATTTATTCTGGTACCATTAATTTCATTCATTGGGATGTAGAATATGATATAACATCTTAATGATTTTGTTTCTTTTTCATGTAAAATCCAAAGTGATCTTTGTAGCGAGTCTGCTGTTTTGGTTGATCTATCTATTAACCAAGATTTGGGGGCGGGGGGAGAGAAACAAACTGGAAAGGAAGGAACTAAGTACATTGTTGTTAGAGTTTGTTTATTACTAGAACCTTACTTGTTTAAAATGCTTTTTCCTATTAGAACTTTGTTGAAAATGTTTTTTTTTGCTTCTTCAGCTGACAATTGGTCTCTTGTTTGTTTCAATAACCCAGAAAGTTTATTCAAAATCAAAGAGAGAGAGAGGCTGAGAAGCTTATCCCTTATAGACATTTATTTTATACTTACCGGTATAAGTACCGGTAAAATTTTTGTTTTCTTTCAATGAACAGAATTCTTGAGCTCTGCAAATAGCATACATTAGAGAGGATGGAGATAATACAGTATATTTTGTGATGGGGACAATTAAGACTGAGGCAATAGAGGTTAACCAAAAAAAAAAAAGATTCCAACTCCAAGATAGTCCCCATCTATTCCTTCTCTGCATGTTCATCATTTGTAAAACAAAATAAAAACATTTTATACTCAAGGGCAAATCATAATGTCATAACAAGTTTTATTCTAAATGTATTGGTGAAAAAAAAGTAAGATGTATAGACCAGTTGTTTTGAAGCCACGTACAACTTGTGTGAGAGTACAACTCGTGGAAGGGGTGTGCAGCAGCCAGCCACTAACATCCTTATGCCTCTTGGCTTCATTCTAACACTGCACTTTGCAGAAGTTGAGGGGTTATTTTTAATAGCAGAGAAACTGAACAGAAAGATTAAGAAGTCATCTCTTCATGTATAGTGTTTCCAATACAGATTGGGCCAAATAAAAACCAGTAGAGACTATACACACTATGCATTTTCCTTATATAGTTTAGTGAAGCTAGACACATCACTGATTGCATTGTCCAGTTCATCTTAAATTCATATGTCATCTTAAGGCTTCCATTTGTACAATGTTTGCAATGTATAAATAATCAATAGCTCCTCTAAGTAAGTTTTAGTAGCTCTTTTAAATACAGGAGGACAGAATCAGAAAAGAAGGAGAAAGAAAAACTGTATAAAAATAGTATTGGACATGGGAATATCACAAACTCTTTTCATATGCAGTAATTATACCTCAATGTATTTTAGGAATAGATGAATTCATATGCACTCAGTTACATCATTTCACAGCCTTTGGTTACCTTTATACAGTATGTTGTGTTAATGCATACTTAGTTTCACTGTTATGTTTTTAATAGATGTTATTTGTGTATTTATTTGTTACATCCAGTGTTATACCAACTTCTAAGACTCCTGGCAGTTTATTTTACTTATGAAAAACAAGATTAAAACAATTGGCTATTGAATATAGATGGTTATTCAGGAATCATATTACCCCCCCCCCTTCAATCTCTGAATGTCCGCTTGAACAGTATTGTACTGTCTAAATTGCCTTGCAAAAAGCTGATGAGGAGGGTTCCAGGTGTGCCTAAATGGCAAGGTGTTGTTGAGTTTGGAAGCTACAAAACCATAGACCTATTTTTGGGTGTATATTCCCTTGAGATGACTTTAGGGTTTCTTCTTTACATGAGTGCATGGTCTGGGCAGATTCAATCTACAGAACTTACCTAGGGTACTCGAGAAGCAAGCATTATCACCAAGGCATTCCTGTGATGCACCAATCAGAGTTGTGTGAAGGCACCACAGTTTCATGTGCTTTTGCAGAAAAAAATGCAAGTCCAGGAAAACTTCCAAATTGTAGATCTCCTTAGATATTCAGAGCCCTAATAAGACCTTTTGAGTTAGGATGTTCCCGGATAAACAATAATTCTCTTCTCTAGGAACTTAGTCTGAGCTTGTTTATACTTATATATACCTTAGTGTCCTGATGCTGGCTAAGACTTCTATAGTATCTCTAGTTGGACTAGGAACTTGCAGTTGAATATTGTCACTGGCCACACAATCCTTTACAGGTTTCAGAATCCATTATACAAAGAAAATATTTTTTCATGTTTATATGATGCGCTTTTATCAAAAATGCCTGACAAATGAGGTAGACCATGATTCCAAAACCCCCGTGGAACTCTGAAAGTAGGTTCCTCTTTTTGAGCTATTTCCCCTTTTTCAGTTCAACCATTTAAGAATTTGATAGAAGTTTTATAGAGGCAAGTCTTCTATTTAAATTGCATTATTTCTGTATAATGTTTCCTCCTTTACTGTACTTGCTGGGTCACTTCTTGACAAATAGTTTCTCAGTCTGTTATGTTGTTATATTTATTCCCTTCCACAATAGTAGTTCAATATATATTATCATCTTGCCTGTCAAAACAGTCTTGCATTGTTAGCCTTTCAGTTGTGCTGTCATTTTGCAGTTTCATTGGCTTCCTGCACAATTCTTGCTGCTGAATATTTAGCTTTTCAAAATACATTTTTATTTTTTTAAAAATGATTTTAAAATTAAAACCAGTAATATCACTTTTATATCACCACTGAGCCATGGTGGCGCAGTAGTTAGAATGCAGTATTGCAGGCTAACTCTGCAGGCTAGCCCACTGTCAAGAGTTTGATCCTGACTGACTCAAGGTTGACTCAGCCTTCCATCGTTCCGAGGTTGGTAAAATGAGGACCCAGATTGTTGGGGCCAATATGCTGACTCTGTAAACCACTTAGAGAGGGCTGTAAAGTATATAAGCCTAAGTGTTATTGCTATTGCTATTTATATAGAAAAATGCACTTATTGAGATTTGAATAATTTAAATGCTAAATTTAATTAGAATAGTTATGTTGCAAGTATAGAAGTAAACAATAGGATGGTAACTCTTAAATATGGAGTCATAATAGATGAGACGGCCTATAAATCTTATGAATGAATAAATGTATGTATGTATGTATGTATGTATGTATGTATGTATGTATGTATGTATGTATGTATAAATGCATGAATGGTATCATTAGTCTTGTCTCTTTATAGGACTCAGTGGAAGAAACTTGGACTCAGCTTAATTTTAAAAAAAGAGAGAGGAAATTTTGGGAATTGGTGGCCAATAGTATTTTCATACACAGCAACAAGCCTCATGCATGCATTTCAGCATAAATATTTACATTGCCCACATACTGAGCTGATGACTAAGCATACTGAGCCTCTACTGAATTAAGCATAGAGGGATCAATTGTCACAAAGCAGCTGATTTCAATCCTGGCCCTTGAAACAGCTTCTAGGAAGGATATGAAATCTCCATATATATATAAGTTGAATGATTCCTGGCTGGTTCCCATCCTGACTAAACTTTTTGAAAAATATACAAAGTGTACGTTGTACCTGTCCACTAACATACCCAATCTTCAAAGGGACAATGGCTAGGAAGCTGCCAGTGATCATCCAATCAATCTGCTAAATACTTCTTCTAAACTTTATGCTAGACATCTTAATAAATGAGAAGATTGGAAAGAAGAATTATTTATTTTGTCATCCAGAATAGGCTTTCAAAAAGGACATGGCAAAGTAGATCATTGTATCATGAAGTTCCTTATACATAAATATAATAACAAATATACAAAGCAATTCTATGTTGCCTTGATTGACCTTCCCTCTGCTTTTTTCACTAGATAGCTCTCACCTGTGGGACAAACTAGTTAAGACAGACATTGATAAATCCCTTCTGAAACTAATAATTAAACTACATACCAAACTGCAGCCAGTGTAAGAACAGACCCACAAGGATCCTTGTCAGACCCTATTTTATTGGACAGAGGAGGCAAATGGAGCCTTATTTGCTTCTTATTTTTTTCTATTAATAATATTTCTAGTGGCCATGAAGTCACAAAATTGTTTCTTCCTCTCATTAATATATGGAAAAATTCAGTGTTAGTGTATGCCATTGGCATGGCTCTTTATTTCCTATACTGAGATTGGCTTTACAAGATTATTGGCCATACTAACTGATTATTATGAAATGGAAAAATTGAGCATAAATTATAATAAAACAAAAGTCATGGCTTTGGCAGAAGTAATAAACATAGATTAAAAAATTGATGCCCAACAAATAGAGCCATGCTCCTCTTTTAAATACCTACCATACATATCAACTTTCATAAGTCCCTTACATAGAAAATACAATTACTATCTTAGCAACTGCCCTTGTTACAATGGGCATTGTTTGGAGGTTTTCCAGTTCTAAATTATTCTAAATGTTTCTAAAGATGGTGGTCCTTGTATTTAAAATATTCCAGGGCGAGGTGATCCTTCCTTATGAAAAATCTTCCTTATGAATTTATTATGGACTATTTCCATTTGGGCAATTACCTTCTCATCCCATCACCGGAACTCAGCCCAGATGATGTACAGGGCTGAGTTCTGATGTTGGGATGAGAAGGTAATAAATTCATAAGCAAGATTTTTGGCTTTTCCCAGGGTTCCCAGCTACTTATGAATGAAGATAGGGCTCTCTTCCATTGCTA
>NW_015386665.1:150281-176847 GCF_001527695.2 Protobothrops mucrosquamatus | reverse complement strand
CCCAGTTTTCATGTAAATTGGAACCGAGGTGTGTGATCCTTTCAACTTTTTCTAGTGGTATTCCTTCTGAATTTATTGGTGGTAAATTAACGGGTTGTTTGCTGACGACCATGATCTTGGTTTTTGAGGTGTTAAGCTTCAAGCCATATTTTTCAGATATTTCTGTGACTCTGTTGATGAGGAGCTGAAGGTCTTCATGCTTACTGGCAAGCAAAACTGTATCGTCAGCATATCTTAAGTTGTTGATCCAAACACTGTTTACTTTGATGCCAGCATCGATGTTCTCCAGTGCCTTGTTGAAGATTGACTCAGAGTAGATATTGAACAACAGTGGAGACAGAATACATCCCTGTCTGATCCCTCTTCTTATTTCTGCATCAACTGAGTATTTTTGGCCTAGTCTCATATTTGCTACCTCATGCCAATACAGATTCTTTATTATTTGGATGTCTTTGTCATCTAGTCCCCCTTATTTCAGGATTTCTAATAGTTTGCTGTGTCTTATTGTATCAAAAGCTACCCATGTTCTCAGCATATCTTAAAGGGAGATTTTGCAAGTGTCCTGTCAAACCAGATCTCTGTCCATGGGATGTTGGTCAAGTGAAGGATATTATTCTTATGTTCTCCACTGCCCCAGTAAGATAGTAAAATAATGGATATGGTCAACCAAAAAAAAATATTACCAAAGAAGAGATTTCTCAGATTACAAAATGCCAGTAAGATATTAGTATGGCACAAAGACAATGTAAGTCTCAGATGCTGTCCTGCATTACTACACCAGCTATTGCCCTTCCTTAATAAATTATAGATATCACAGAGTATTTATCTTCCTCAGGTTTGATGTATTGTCTTCAGCAGTCCTGATGGTAGATAGTGAAAGATTCCCTATTGTGAATACCTCTGCCCACAGGGCTCCTACACTGTAGAAAATGTGTGACATGTTCTACTAAACTGTAATTTTAATAGGGACATATATGCAGTGGTAATTAGACCCCTCATAAAAGGACTGTCAAACAGATGTGATTGGTATATCTCTTTTCTCCCAGCAGACCATAGAACCATTGTTACCCACACATTGGTCAGATTTTGCCCGACAACTATGAAAACACAGCAACAAATAATGTCCAACATGAGTGACTCTTTAAAAAATAAACTTCTAATTTTCTTTTAAAATTTCTTTTCGTTTATTTTTATGATGCTTTTTGGATCCTCTATTTACAAATTGTGAAGAATCTTGGGTGTATATACTGCTCTAACACTGTAGTAAAATCTTAACAGAAGTTATAAAAACAAATATATTTTTTCTAAATGTATTGCTATTATTCCTCTTTGTCTTTATAGCTATTGGTGAATATGAAGATTTAAGAAAACAAAATAAGAAAACAAAAGATGAGGTTGGTACTTATTTTCATATGACTTAGTATTTTCAGAATGTTTGTTGTTGACTGATTTTTATGGATCGTCCTGCTGAATATTTTGTCTTTTATCTAAAGTTGATGAGATCCTTTCTGCCATCAAATGGTATTCATATCAAGGACCATTTGCAATATTTCCATACCATCCTGACTATCAACATTTATTCCTGAATATTGTTGATATGTTTATTATTTTTATCATGTAATTATTCTTTTGGAGATATAGTTATGGGCAGAAAATGCAGCTCCAATATTAGAGGTAGGCTAGCAAATTAATACAGAGATGCAGCTAAAAGATCAAGGAAAGCAAGGATGGATGCACAATCTTTATCCCTCCAGATGTCATCTGCAAGTGTGATAATGCCATTTCAGTCACATATTCTGTCCTATATTCTGTCCCATCCAACTGGGTGGGGTCCAAACAATCCACTTTGTACAAAGTCCTCTAAAGCTGAAAGACAATCACCTTCTCAACAATTTTCCCTAAAACGGGGAGTTGGAGACAGGGTAAAAATTGCCCAAAATGGGCAGGCCTGGGGTGGCTTCTTGAGAAGGAGCTGTATGAAGATTCGTTGTTCTCCAAGTATTGAACACATCACAGCATAACAAATCTATACAAAATACTTTATTTCAACAAACACCTTCTCCAACAATTGCCTATTGCTCTGGGTCAGCTCCAGCCTTCTAGGCTTTCAAGGTGATGTTGCCTCATAAACACGTCCTTAATACTTAGTCCTTTAATACTTAGTCTGTTAATACTCAACTCAAACAAAAGACTCAAAGTCTTTAAAGTAACATAAACAGGTAGTCCTCATCTTACGACCACAATTGAGCTGAAAATTTATGTTGTTAAGTGAGATATTTCTTCAGTGAGTTTTGCTCTATTTTATGACCTTTCTTGCCATAGTTGTTAAGTGAATTACTGCGGTCGATAAGTTAGTAACTTGGTTGCTAAGTGAATTTGTCTTCCCCATTGACTTTGCTTGGGACGCAGTAATGGTCACAAGTATGAACTAGTTGCCAAGCATCTGAATTTTGATCACATGATCATGGGGATGCTACAAAGGTTGTAACTGTGAAAAATGGTCAGAAGTCACTTTTTTCAGTGCCGTTGTAACTTTGAACGGTTACTAAATGAACTGTTGTATGTCGAGGACTATCTGTACAGCTTTTGCCTTTTCCCAAACATTCTTGCATGAATTGGGGTGAGGTGCTGTCTCAGCATGGTTGCTCTCTTCTAGTTGCTGCCAAGCTCCAGGCAAAGCTCCAAACTCATTGGATTCCCTCTGACTGTGGGATATGCTACTCATCATGGCTTGTGGTCCTGGCAGTTGAATGAATGTCCCCTTGCTTGCTTGTAATAGCTGCTATTACGGTGGGGTGAAGCTGCTTCTGGGTGTCAGCATGTCCTTGAAAACACCAGGGTGTGGCTCAATTAGCCAGGCAGCTGGAGCACCAGCTTGAATGCCTATTAGTGCAGTTCTGAGAGAATGGATGAATGCCTGAGGAGAAAGAGTAGAGGGAAGCTTGTCTGCAACTACTCTAACTTCACTGCCTTACAAAGAGCAGGCAGCAATCCCCAACTTCTTTCTCTCACAAGATGAACCATTACTTTTTTTTAAGGATGGCGGAACTATCCCCTCTGTCAAGGTTTTCACACTAGTACTTCTCCCTAAGCATTGCATTGTACCACTTACATTGTTTACATAATAGATAGCTTTTCTCTTGTGTCTATCTTATGTATATCTGCATTTTAAGTTTTCTTAATGCTTCATTTCCTAATCAATTGGTCCATTTCTTTTGTAAGAGTTCTGCATAACATCTCATGCTATCCAGTTACCTATGCATTGCAATAACTGGATTTTTTTCTGTAGGTTTTTATTTTATTTTATTCAGTTTAGCTTTGAACAATTTCAAATTGCAAGTGTGACTTGTTCAGAACAAGTACTATGGGTTTTTTTCTGTCATTGAAGGTTCAAACTTCTGTTTTGAAGAAAAAGCTATGGATATCTCATCTGTAATATCCCCCAATTAGGGTTAGGAAGTTTTTTTCCCTGTTTTCTGCCCCTACTACTAAGAAATCAATTAAAAGTGTGCTTTTTACAGTGTCACGATCAATGTGTAAATTTCTTTTGTAATAGTTCTGTATTTTCATTTTGGCGCAGTTTTGCAATAAATGGATTTTTCTATAGTTTTCAATGAAGTTATTGCAAACTTTGAAGAAATATGATAATTGAATCATTCTGTTTTGGGGGATATTTATTTATTTATTTTTATTTACTTCAAACATTTATAAGGCCGGCCATCTTAAAACCAAACACTGGGTGTCTTGCAACCAAAGGATTGTTGAAAAGATAGGTAGGCTAAAGATGAGTACTTTGGTCCTTCATTGAAAAATGCCTGATTCTCCAATGCTGCTTTTAGATTTTAAAGCAGCATTGGATTCCATCACATGCATCAAACTGGGGGAGAAGCTGTAGGCCATGTCAGTTGTCTGGTGCCTATTATCTATATAAATAAAAATGTAAATGTTCGTTTGTTCAAAATCTTAAATCTCCGAAACGTCTTCACCGATTACTTTGAAATTTTGACACAACGTTGCATTTGAATAAGCGCGTGTTTTTATATACCTACATTATATAGATGTCATACCTGTGACAGGTAAAAACATGCTTTTTTAAAAAAACAGCGCCATCTGTTGGCTGAGTGAGTGAGAGCCACAGCAACGCGTGGCCAGGTACAGCTAGTACCTAATATGAATGCTACATGAAGGCATGTTGCTCAAAGTAAGGTGAAACCTCCAGGGCCCTCTTGCTAGTACTAATGAAACCTGCAAGGACATCAAGTAAGCCTACATACTGGCATCACTATTATTCAACTTTTATATTAACTCCATGGAGGGCCAACTCAACAACTCAGACTTTCACTCCCCCCGAACTTGCTGGGCACACTTTTCCATCCAACTGTAGCAGACAATACAATAATATTTTCAAGAAATCTTATTGGCCTTTTAACAGCACTAGGAACTCTAAGACAGTGTTGCAAGGAAGACTTGCCGGAACTAACTACTAAAAAACCAAAATTATGGCATTTGCTCAAAGGGTTCAAACTCATTTATAGAATTAGATGACCATAAGATTGAATAGTTTTCCTGTTTCAAATAGTTTACTCCTCTACTCTGCCATCAGCAAGAAAGCTAACGAGAACGTCATAGTTTAAACTGCACAGAGGAGCCCATCTACCATCCTTAAAAGATGGCCATTACATTACATGTTTGGAGTCAAGCCAGCAGAATAGCTTTTTCATGGTATTCACTTGGGTTCCTGTTCCAATTTTGCCTTCTGGAGTTTGTACAATCAAGATTCTTTAGAACAATCCTTCAAGTCACTAGCTGTATCTCCAGTGCCACCCTGCAAATGGGGACAGGTGTCACTAGGGTGAAGGCTACAATGTCTCTGGCCATGTTTAGCTCCTTGGTTTTGCCTCCCCCCAACTATAAACACTGATTTCCAATTTATGTAGAAATCAGATAGTTGCGACATTTTTCCCCTTCTAGGTTACAATCAAAACTCTTTCTATATAATGCATAAGTAATATGTAACATTGGCCTGACCTACAATTTCTCCCTGAGATCCGAGGTAATTTGCTTTCTTGTGGCATACCCAACACAACTAGAATTCTCAACTCACCAAGGGCCAAAAGTCTATGGAGATTCTCAATCATCCAGGTTGTAGTTGTCCTAAAAGTGGTTTTCAAAAGGCAACTGGACTTTCTTGGTTTCCTTCCTTGAAAATATTTTGCTTCTTATTTAAGAAGCTTCTTCAGTTCTTCAGCGGTAAGCATAAAGGGGAAAAAAATCAAAGTCCAATTGCCTTTTGAAAACCACCTTTGGGATCATCAAGGGCCGTTACTTTGACATGATGTCACACCCTCCTTCCAGTGTGCTTGGGGAATGATACAGGAAGAATCCTTTCTCAGAACAAAATGCCCTTGTAACAATGGGGCACATAGAAGCAATACAGTACATCTTCCTCCAATGCTTTTTTTACAACCATACAAACTTCATTCTATTATACAGTATCTGGGACACATGGCAGCATTTTGCATTTCCCTGTTCCTTTTGCACATAAATTGGGCCTCAACATACAGTATTTTTTGGTTCTGTGTAGGAGCACTCATACAATGCCATTTACCTCATGGTTAATGCCAAACCTTATAGCTTTTTTTTAGTAATGCCCTTAGTTTTTCACCATGGAGTACTTTAAAACCTAGAAGCTTATGGTCTATAATTTACATTCAGTCCATATCGTTGATATAACTTTTTATGTTCCCTACACCCTTTTATATCTTTTATCCGTGTCTTCTTTTATTGACTGTATTCCTTCCCCAGGCCTTATGCTGATCTATTTCAGTAATGAATATTGATTTGAGTTGATTTGATTTGACTAAAGGCAGAGGAGGAGTATGGCTTAAGAGATAACTGGATTACATTTTACATGAAGCTGTATATTAAGAGAGTAAGCAAGAAATAATTATATCTATTTTATAGCAGGGGTTGTAATTCTTCCTCCCTTACTGTGTATGGATTTTGATAGCTTCTGTTGTTAATAGAAACCATCTATTTCTAAAGAGGGTGCTATATGAAAGTACATTTTTGCAGACTTTTTCCCATTAAGTAAATTCAACCCACTGTTCATTTACAACAAAACAGTCTATGTATCCATGCCTTTCAGGTTATTAATTTGAATCCCTGACATGAATATGCAAGATATATTTTTTACTTATACATATTCAAACATATTTGGCTTTGTGTAGATGTTTTTGTGCATGTGAGTTAAGATTGAAGAAAGAATATTATGTAGGATGTATGGCAGCTGGCATCTTTAGATTTGATAGCCTTGACCATTCATTTTTATTCTAAGATACAAAGCGGGTTTTTTTAAACAAAAATGGTAGGCATTTCCATCGTCATACAAATTTTACTAGGGTTCTGAATGAAATGTTTTAATTCTAGCCTCTCTCCAAGATTGTATCTCATTCTATTTTATAAAGAAAAGTGCAGGTTCCTAGAATTTCAGTTAAATTTGGAGTGAACGGGAAGAGTCTTAGTTATAATTTTAATCAAATAAAGTTATTGTTGTGGAGCTATCAGCTTAAAGGTATGTGCAGTGGAATATGGGAGATGTTTGGCCAGGATTTTTTTTTTCTGAGGTTAAAGGAAGAGAAGTCAGGACAGCTGAGTCAAATTGAGGTGATAACCCTGGTGAATGGAGGATAACTATTTTCAAAATTTCACCCAACCTGCCACAGAAAGTGATTTTTTTTAATGAAGGCATGGTATTCCAAAGAAAGTAGCATGAGGTGAAGTGTTCTGTCCATGTTCCCATAACTATTTTTATAATCCAGTTCATGTTCCTTCCACTATGGTTGTTCATATTTAGAAATACACCAAGAATATCATTGTGGATGTCCTGCATCAAGTTGATTTAATGAATTTATAGGGATCATGATCACATCTAGCTGGTGAATGCTAGGAGTTGAAGTCCATACATCTTAAAGATGCCAAAGTTGAGAAACACTGTGCTGAGCCAATTACCTATTTTTTTTATTAGTGGTGGTAGGTAAAACAGAAGCAGTTCTTAAACAAAAATCATCTGATTGCATGTTAAGAGTGCAAGACAAAATTGTTAGTGATTATATCTGAGATGGAGAAAAATAGGATAGCTCAAGAGGGACTCCCTTTAAAAACAAGCTTAAATCCACATATTTATAAAAACAAACAAACAAACCCAGGCATCCCTTATAAACAGAACTAAGAGCAACAATGGAAGACTAAGCTGATACTAGTTATGAGATTATAGGTATAGTTTTTATATCCTTGGAGGTTTTTCAGCCTGTACAGTCGTATATCGGGACAGTCTACTTGATAGAATTACAGAGCATCCTAGTTATTACTCTCTCATATTTCCCTAGTTTTCTTTGTATAGAAGGGAGGGAGGGAGGGAGTAAGGGAGGAAGAGAGGAAGGGAGAAAAGAAAAGATGGAATAACTCTGTATTGCCTTTAATGGAACTCTCTGCTAGAAGTACCCCTGTCCTATGAACTGTGTTGATAAAATACAAAAGTAAATATAAAAGACATACAAAAGGCTGCTCTTTCTTGTCATGTGAAAATTATTCAAACTATATATATGTTGAATGTGAAAGAATTTGGGCTATAACGTACATAGAGTTATTAAGTTTAAATGGAAAAATTCACTCTTAGCTATGTGTGGTTGGAACTTGCATACATAAATGGCCAGAATCTCAGATCCTATTCAGGACTTCACTTATGTAACAGAAAATTACATGGATAGACAAGAATGAAGCTATTTCCAAGATTTGCCTGTTGCTGCAAATACAATTCAGGGCCTATATATATAAGTCCAGATTCCAGAATTAAAAATCTAACTTTTTCATCTTGCATTTCCAAATCTGTGCATAGTTAACCATTTCCTTGTTGACCTTGGAAGGCAGTGATCAGCGTTAATGTAATAATTTTGTCTAGCCTGGAAACTGCTGTTCCCTTGCAACCCCCATGCTAGTTTCTTCCCTAATATCCACTACTTTTCTTTCACATTTAGTTGTAAGCTGTTCTTGCAGTTTTAAGCGAACTCCTAGTTTTTATCTATTTACTGTCAATTGTGAGAAAGTAATCCTTTTTAATATGAAAACATGTTTTTTCCAGTGTGACAAATTCAGACAAGAGAGAGATGAAGCGGTCAAACGGCTGGAAGAACTGCATAAAGGTAAGGTTTAAATGAGCAAAAATCTATTTACTCTTTCCAAAGTTGCAACTATTTACATATAATAGGGTTATTTTGTGAGAAGTGGCAATATTTTTCTAGGGGTTTTTTTGTGTAGTTCACATAGTTTAATATCTACTCCGAACACCCCAAATTAATAATGACCAGGAGGCTTCCGGTTCTGGATCGCAGCGCTGGCGGACGCTCTGGGCGACCGCTCCCTCTGCCGTACGGTTTTCTCCTGCTGGGGGACCCTGAAAGGGGTTGAAAGTCACCTTGGAGGGGCGACGAGCATGAAGAGGACCTCCTGTTTGATCGCAGAAGGGTGGCAATCCTTCTGTTTGATCTGGGGCAGCTCTTCGGGCCAATGGGGAAAAGATCGGCCATCCACATGGCCCATCATTAAGCTGCTACCTGCCAAGGCCAAATTTACAACCAAGCACTTTGAAAGCACCACAGAGGAACTGGGTGAGACTTTACTTTCTTGTATCCCAAGTACTTTCCTGTCAAAAGCCTTCTGAAATTTCTTCCCCCTGCGAGGAGAGAGGGAAGGGAATGTCTTCTTCCCACCCTCTAAGATGGCGCCTGACTATGTAGGGAAAATAAAGCCCTGAAAAATACAATTAAGTAACTGGATTTATATTACCTTGACATCTGGGGATCCAAAAATTCCAACTCTCACGGGGACCTGTCACCTTATCTATGAAAAAGAACTTCATCTGGATAAAAACCTAGCCCTGGTTTTGAAAAAGATTTTAAATGCTGTCAGGGACATCTTGTGGTGAAGCCTGGTATAGCAAGTAAATACTTTTGTTAAAGAGATCTGCTTACAGCCCAGATTTGTCCTTGGTATTATCTAAAAGAAATAAAAAGCTGGGAGAATAGATGGACAGTGAAATTGGTTTTTAGGAATTGTGGAGGTGAACATTTACTAACTTTCATTTAAGAAATAGCCTTCACTAAAGGACTATCTATAACTGTGTTAGAAATGGAGGAAGACCAGCAACAAATTAACTATAAACTTATACTTGGAAAAATTCTTGAAGATAATTAAATCCAGACTGAAAGACAAAAGCGCCAGCTTAAACCTACAGAATGAAACTCTGATTTCAACGAAAGAACTTATAATTCAAAAACCAATAGAAGCAGAAGAAATTAATACCAAGACAGAGGACTTTAAAGACCAAAAAATACAATCTACTGAAAATTTTGACAGACAAACCCTGACCGCAACTAAAGAACCTACAACTCAAAAAGCAACAGAAGTGGAACAAAGCAACACCAACACGGAGGCTGTTAAAGACCAACAAATACAGCATATTGAAAATCTAGATAATCAAATAGCAACCATAAAACTGGACGTGACTCTCTACCTAAACCAGAAGAAACCTGAGGAACAAGAAGACCAAACCGAATTGAAGGAGCCACCAGGACAACAATCTAATGACTATGAATAGGCCAGCCTTTCTGGAAAGCTGATAACTAGAGCGTCTCCCTTGGTTCAAGTAATATGTACAAGAATGAAGGGAGATTTATCTGATGATTTAAAGGCATTGGTATGGAAGCCTGGTTGGCACAAAAAGAAAGCCAGAGATTTTTTTTTAAAAATGGGATCCTTTGATTCATGATAGAAAATCCTAAAGTCTCAACTAATGGGCTAAAGGGAGATTTTTAGATGAAGGGAAATATGATTATTGGATTCAAATATTGTTCTTAAATGATAAAAAATAAGGGATTAACTGGCTTAATATTTAGGATTTAGACTTATAAGGGAAATGAAAACTAACGATTAGGAATTAGCTTCAAACTATTGTTTAGCCCAGATAATATAGATGATGGACTTGAGACAATAAAGGACACTCTTTTAGTAAGTGATGATGTATTAGGATGAGAAATAGAAAATGTTTATGAAATAAGATAAGAATATATTTAAGTAAGTAATATGTATATTTTAGATATGATAACTTTTATGTAATGAAATAAAGGAAATTTGGATTACCCGAAACTCAAACACTATGGATATTAAAGGTTAAATTGGAATATTGTAATTAAAAATTAAAAATTATGTAAAACTTAAAACAGGACATGAATATGTATAAGCAAAAAATATATTGATAAATGTTTTAACTACGTTTGTTATAATTAGAAATCTACTAGCCTAAATGTGATATAGCAAATGTTAAGGGAAATAGAGAAGGATTTTCTGATGATGTAACCTGAGATATGTACCAAAGACTTCATTATTGAACCACTGATTACCCAGTCAACACACTGCTTTCCAAATACTTAATGTAAAACTGGAAAACCAATAAAATTTGTTTAAAAAAAATAATGACCAGGAGACTCTGAGTTTTGGTCCCATCTTAGTCATGAAAGCTGGCTGGGTGAGACTGGCCAATCACTCTCCTTCTCATCTCACAGGGTTGTTGTGTATAGAAAAGAGGAGGAGAAGGACTATTAGGTATGTTTGCTGCCTTCAGTTATTTATGAAATAATAAAGGCAGAATAAAAACCAAACAAACAAACAAATCAATAAAGGCTTTTGTAATTTCCATTTGTGGCCTTTGCATATAGACTCATTTGGGTATTTATTTTCCATCACGTGCTTTTTTTTATATATATAAAGTTGGACTACTGCTAGTAGATTTAGATCTCCAGCTTGTGTAGGGTACACCCTGTTTCAGAACTGTCATCATGCCTGCTTAAATATATCAGAATTTAAAAGGAAGGGATGCTGACCATTACGAATCAGTTACATATGGATTGGTTTATGTTGGGTTTGAAGGGGAGCGAGCCAACAAAGTCCACTGGGATAACACTGAGAAGTAGTATTTGTTCTGTTTCGTTCGATGTGTAGGCATTGAGATGAGGCAGGAGTAACAACAGTCTTCTCTTTATTGAATCTCCAACAGAACCAAAACAAAATGGCACGGATTCCTTTTATATCCCTTTGCAGGGACAGTGTCAGCCAATCAATGCAATGTATTTCTCCCGCCTTGCGCATGTGCAATAGGCTGGAGACAGCCTGTCTGGTCCCAGGCATCCACGTGGTCTGCCCCGGGCCTTTCTGCAGCTTCCTGCACCTGCTGAGTCACTCAGCAGGCCCAGGACATAACAGTATACTTTAACCTCATTCTGGTACCAGTTGGCCATCTATATAATGCCTCTTCCAGGCAGCATTTGCATGCTCCAGGGCCACTGAGCAAGGATGAAACAATCCATTCTACTCCCAATTATTTTCTCATAGCAGAAAAAAATAATGAATCAAGCGTTTCTTAAACCCTTTTAGTTACATTCCTTCTTTCTTCCCGATTTATAATTGTCTCCCTTCTATGGGACTGGTAGCACAATTTTCAAAAATGTTCAAAATCCCTGTTTGAACTAGAGTAAGTTTATATATATATATATCCAGCCAAAGCTCCTGTACATGTGTAAATGTTTGCAAAAAAATTTGTTCTCCCAACAATGGATTTTATCTACAAACATTTGCCTCTTATACACTTGTAAAAGGTGGTAGTGGATTTCTGCATTAAAGTCAAATCTGTTTGTATCTGCAAAGTCAAACTATGTACTAATTCATTTTCTAAGATGGGTCTCCAACCTGTGGGCTGCAGCCTACTTACTGGCTGCAGCCTATTGGCCACCGGGCTGCGTCAGTGGTTGGCCAGTGCGTGTGTGTATGCGTGCATGTATGTGAGCGTCGCCATAAGAGTCACAGACGCTTGCAACTCAACTCACGTGAGCAACAGGTGTTCGTGCGCATGTGCACATGTGTTTACCCCTCCCACAAAACCATCCTTTCCCCCCTCCCCCTGTTCCGAGCTGCCAACACCAAAAGGTTGGGAAACTTTGCTCTAAGATCTCTAAAACTGACCGAAAATCTGTCTGATGTTTTTACAGGGCACAGCTCATCCTCTTAAAGTTCTGTTCATTTATTCCTTTGGCATTTTCTTGTCAAGGAGTTACTTCCATTTTGCTAACTTCTTAATCTCCCATGACTCACAATTGGCATAATTGATCTAGCATAATGTTTCTTTAAACTCCATTAATCTTTCTTTGACTGAGAAAAAGTAATTTATTTCCAAAAGACCTAGCATAAACATTATAGATACAGTTAATTAAAATTTATATATTACTGATTACAACCATTTTATTTGCTTTTGCTTTTGCTTTCTTGCATCCATTATCAGCTTAATGGCTTCCCTATTTTTAAAACATCCAGAATTCTGCTCCAATAGCCAGAAAGAGAACATTTTTTTCTTGTTAGCAGAAACTAAGAGCTCTTTTTTTAAAAAAAAATAAATAAATCTGGATGACATTTTTCTTTCAAGGGGTTATAATGAAAAGAAACCTTTGTCTTGTTTTGTTTACCTTTTGCACCTATTCTTTTTTATACTTTTTGATATGCAGTTAGAGAGGAGGAGAAATCCCACCCATGTCTCCTATCAGAAAAACCCTATTTGCTTATGGATTGAAAGCCCAGGATTGCAGAGTTCTTGAGCTTCAGTGTCCCCTTTTAAATCTGGTGATATAAAATCAGACATCACCAGATTTAAAATAGGTATGATGTTGACTTCCTCTGGCATAAGGGATATACTGTATATGTGAAAAACTCACCCATCTTGCCAAATACCCAGATTTTCTCTTATGAGACCACACTTTTATTGATCCAGTGTGGGGTCTGAGGGTAACAAAACACAGCTAATGAGAGTGGAAAAGCTCTTGTGAATAGCTTCTTGAGAACGATGACAACAGTATCACAGCCTGTTATGCTACCTCTCTGTCAGTATAGTTTGTTTGTTGGGTTAATAATATTTTTTTAAAAAAAGCCTAAGCACCTTGCATCTACTGCAGAGTTGTCAAAGGAATTTACGCAGCTCTTGTTTATCCTAGTTTATATATAGGCCATTTATGAAATGCCATCTACAAAACGATCCTAAACTTAGGCTATCACCCTAAGTGGCAAACATTTTCTAATTATAAGTCAAATTCCCGTGAAAAGAAAGGGAATGAGTATCACGTATAAAAATACACAAATACTTTATGGCCTATTTGTATTTGTTATGATGCTGGCAATTCATAAAGCAGGCAGAAAATGTCAAGTAGTTAAGACTTAAAATTCAAAAGTAGTATTTGCTTTTGTAAAATGTCATAGGTTTCTTTTATCTTCCTCTTCATTTTTTTTCTGATTCTTTTTTTTCCCCTACCTTCCTTAAAAAAAAAAAGACATGTCTTGTAAACATGGCAATAAATGCCAGGAATATTAGGATTTTACAGCAATAATGGAGGCCATTATTTAAATGACAATATAAAAGGCAATTATATTGATGAAGAGCTACATGGGCTTTGTGTCTGTGAATAAACTTGGCCTGTGCTCAGCTTCTATTTGTTCTCTCGGCATAAACACATATTGTGCCTGATTCCTGTTTAATGGGGCCCAGTTTGTATGCCAAGCAGCTGCATTTTAGGCCCTATAGCGTGATTTCATAGCTCTCTGAAAATTGGTTCTATTCAGCACAAGAGATAGAAGGTGGTGGTAAGGGAGGGGGGACGCTTCACCACACAATCATTTCTTTTCAATTGGAGCCAGAAAGGTTGATGACAACATGACCATTGTGTGATAATGATAAGACCACTAAGGATCTGTACTTCTCATCAAGGCTTTCACACAACAGCAGATACAATTTAATTCACTGCTCTGTCAGCAGTGCTGATACCATTATGCCGTCTGTCTCCACAGTTATAATCACTGTCCTCCGAGAAATGCAGTTGAAATGATCTTGAACAGTCAAAGAAACTCTCAATTAAGGCTGCCACTTCCAATGTGTCAGATTGTGTCTTATGCACTTGGTACAATTTTCACTTCCAATCCTGTTTATTTACAATGTCGGCCAGTAATTACGCTTAACGTGCCATTTAGTGACGGTGCCCCTGCCAAGGAGATTGTTGGGTGCTGCAGTGCCATTGAGTGGGAGTTTCTTGCAGTCAATGCCATCAGCGGCTTTTAGTCCCTGATGGGATGCGGGAGTAATGTTGATAATGCAAGTATCACGCTCATCAAGTCATAATTAGATGCCACTCAAATGTGCCACTTGTAATAACAGTGTTGATTCATGTTTTCTCGGTGACTGCAACTACTAATTAGTTAAGTGGTTTTTGGTTGGCCTGCATTTGCTGCATATTATTATTACCCCTGAAAAAATGTTGAGGTTGGAGAGGGTTCTGGCCACTTAGTGTTGCTTTATGAATTTTAATATCAACCTAAGAAAAACTCGGGACATCTTAGAAAGTGGCACCTTTTCTTGCTATTTAATTTTTAAAGATTTTTTTTCCTCTTTGGAAATTTAATCATAATTGCAGGTTAACTAATCGTAAATGAACCGTGAGTTATTTCTAGGATATTTCAGCTAACTATGAGAAATAAGAAAACCTTCTTGGATTAAAAACAAATAAGGTACATACATTCTTTTTGGTCATTGATTTATATGTAAGAACAATATGCCGTGTGAACAATAGTTTCTTGTTCTGTTTATAGAGTTTTTCATAATTTCATAATGTGATACAGAAATAGTTAATTCTGGTTTCATTGCACATTTCCCCGGTGCATGTTTTACATGTACATATTTTATATGTATAATATGGTAGTCAAGTTAAGTATAATAAAACACTTTACTTTCTGAGCATAAGTTGTCGCTTTATACTTTCAGTTCAGAGGCAATAATTTCCTTAATGCCACTATGCAACTAAACTCATAGAAGTTAATTACAATGACTTAATAGATTTTGCTCCCAAGTACCTGGGAATATGATTGCAGTCTGAAGCAAGTTGGCTTGTAACTTATTTTTTTCTTGCAATATGCGGCAAAATGCCGTCTACTTGGGGCATTTTTTTTTTCGTGTTTTGTACACTCTTCCCATTTGCTGACAGTTTCTCTGCATGGCATGCATTGCTTATTCCTATTCTTGGCTCATGGCACACAGCAAAAATGGATGGCCTGGGTTGACCTAATAGAAGATAAGCCTCTTAAAGTATGGGTGCTGGTGCCAATTCTTTTGCCACTGTGTTCTTTGATTACATGATCCCAGCATAGAGAATTTGCTTGGCCAGTTTTGGTTTTACCTTTTCTACCCAACACACAACTGCCATGTGGCAATGCTCCAGGCCTAGCTGAAGCACAACGCATCTCCTTGGATTAAGTGTGTTTGCTTTCATCTCTGTCATGGTACAGTGCCAGAAGCTCACAGAACTCAAAGCATAAATAATAATTATGGAGCGTATCATTGTTCTCATGTTGCTTTTAAGGCACAGTTTTCAGCACTACTCCACACCTATGGAGCTGTAAAGGACTTGATTTTGAACATAACAAACAGATAGGCATTGCAACTTCCAATGGCCCAAGAGACTCCTTAGGCTTGATCTAGAATATAAAGACTACACTGTAAAATTGGGCAGAATCAGGATACATTTGGGCAGGGAGGAAAGTTATACAGGAGTTGTAAAGAGTGAAATAGGAGTCTGAAGTCTATAGAAGACTAAACCTTTCTACATCCCCCTTACCTACATTTAAATGATATGGGATACGTTGAGGCTGCAGAAGAGATGCTAGCAGGCTACAACTGATATTTGAGCTGCATTATTGCATCCTTGCTGCAAGTACACTTCTTCCTAACATAATAATGTTCAAATAGTATAATCTGGGTGACATGTTGGGGCAGGAAAATTGACCTACAACTAGATATTTTACCTGTTGAAATGTTTTACATTTAAATTGGAGAGAATGGGATACACTCACTCCTGAGGGACATACCATATACAGGATTAATAAAGCATTCCAATAGACCTGAATGGAGATAAATTCCAAATAAATCTTTTGACAGATCTAAATTCTGCTGGTTCCAGAATCAGAATATTTAAATCTTATGAGAATGAGGAGTTAACATTTTTCCATAGGCAACTGAGAGAATTTTAAATGTGGAAATGGCTCTAGCCATTGACTCAATTGCTCCTAAGTGACTTCTTCCTGATAGTAGAGGTTGGTCAGCCTTCTGGATTAAGGAAGAGTAGAAAATGATGAGACTGGAAAAACAGGAGTTAATGAGTCAGTGGAAGAAATCTTGGAATAAAACATATCAAGGGTGGATTAGAACTTTCTTGGCAATTTGCTGTTTCTTTGCCACAAGTACATTGGTGTAAAATAAACTTGTGATCCCCCCCCATATTGTATGTGGAATTGAAAGATTTTTTTTAAAAAGAAGTCAGTCTGGCAGCCCAAAACACTTAGTGACAAATTGAAAATAAAAGCCAAAGAGAAAGTTTTAACATTCTTCTTCAACTACACTATGGAGAAAGGCCAAATAGCAGAGTGAGATGTAGTTGGGGAAGAATGTTAAAAAGAACCAAAAATGTCTTCGTTGATATGTTCAAAAATGAGAGAGAAACAAGAAAGAGTATACCAGCTAATAAAAAAACAACAACAAACAGACAGTACAAAGAAATCAGAAAGAGTCTGATGGCAAATTTTATCAAAAGACATACGCTTTTATGAGCAACAACTCACTTCATCAGATACATGAAATGGCACATTAGGATATACCTTTGTGTGACCAGAGTACTGGGGAGGGTTTCCTGAGTGAAAACCAAGAATGTGGTTTCATAATCTCCCAAATGTATCATTTTATTATGTTTCATATGGTAGTGTCTATAATACATGGAAAGCAATTATATACATACTAAAACATGTGATAGTCTAAGAAATATTCATAAGCATAGGATGTTCTTCTGAATAACAATATAGGGAGAAGGTTTGACTCATAGTAAACTGTATGAATCATGGGTTTTGCCCTATGATTTTCTCTAGTTTCTCATATGGTTATTGAAGAAGTCAGCTGTATACAGAACCACCTAGAGATTGAAAAGACATGTCGTGAAAGTGCAGAAGCTTTGGCTACTAAGGTAAGAAGTAATTTTATATGTTATATTCTCTGTTCAGAAGTCATAGTCTTAAGGTAATAGGTTGGTCATGATGGACTCACACAACTGCCTTGCCAGTACCTTCTTGCCCACTGTACAGTGGAAAAACTATGAGATCTACTGCAGAAAATGAGGCTAATGTTCTGTCCAGAGTTATTTTGGGGTTATGGTCAGTAAATGCTTGTGCATTACTTGGCAGAAATCCTGTTAAATTTTATGTGGGATTTCCTCCTGAATAAATATATCGTATATATACTTTAGTGTGGCATATCTACGCACTGGGGCAAAATATTGTCAATATTGTCCCATTGAACATGCAGATATATCCAGTATTCTTTTCGGTGTTGTTGGTTATAGAGTTAGTGCATGATAAAATCCTTTCATGGAGAATAGTTTATTATGTGTTAGGGTTGCATGTTAGAATGAATCAACCCTGAAATATGATGCTCATATCTGGGGATTGGAGAGAAATATAAGGACAATAGAAAATTGTTATTTTACCAATATGTGCATATGTATTCATATCTTCATAAATATGTTCATAAATATATTCATATTTATGTTCTTTGACACCTTCCTCCATGTGTATTTTATGCATCTGGGTTAACAGATAAACAAGTTTAGAAATATACTGAGTGTCTGTGACATAAAAGAATAATGAGGTTTTCAGGGTCTGAATCAAATGGAAAAGTCAGGCAGAGTATTACATTTCAGGTGATTGTTTATGAAAGCAAACTATGGAGCAAGCAAAAGGTGACCTGCACTGCTCTGTTGATTGCATCTAGGTTGATGAATTTGCCAAGTATATAATTTTCTATATTCCATCTCATCAGAAGTGCATCATTATTATTAAAGAATGTTTTTATCTCTTTGGAGTTTTTTTTAGTTGTGAAAAACACATACCAACCACTTCATCATCAGAAAATAGATTGAAGCAATTTTGGACCAAATTTCATTAGCAATGTTGGCTGGTCCATGATTCTGTGTGTTGCTGTGACTGTGACTGTGGGTGTGCGCAGGTGCATTTTTGAATTTCCCCCCTACCCAAACTACTACTTCAGATAGAGCAGAAATTCCACAGTAGTATTTTTTAAAATGTAGGTGCACTAATAGTGTACTTTGTATAGGTATTTACTTGATTGTTTGCATGATGATACTATATAAGGATTTATAAAATGAGAACTTAACAGTATGAACATGAATGTATGGATTTTTTTCTTTCCATTCTTTTTATGTAATGATACACACTAAAATAACCCTCTGGCTGGTGTAACAATGATCACTCTGTGAGGGTATGTAAGTAAGTACGATGATTTGGCTTTGCTGTTCTCTGCTATGTTTTATTGTGCTCCTCTCAAAATGGATTCCTTTTTGCAGATCTGTCTTTTTCATCTTGCCTTGTTTTTTAAAAACTATAAAAAAATAAAATCTATACCTGCTTTAATTAGAACAGTAAATTGTATTTGAATTAAGAATTTGGTAAGGTTTCAAATGGCGCAGAAGTAATATATCAAGGCCTGCTCTTAATTTGAAAAACTTGATGCCTGCATTTTAAAAATGTTTTTGTTTCAAATCCAACAACAGCATAGTTCTTGTTGAAAAACAATGCTGGCAATTATGTTCATCTATATATTTCATTTTGTAGTCAGTTGTGCTTGATGTGCTTCCAATTTTACAACCAAGAGAAGCTGTCAGTTATTTTTCTGGGGGAGGTATTTTTCTCCCTGCAATGCAGCCATATGTTAGGCTCATTTACTTCATATACTTGTCAATATAGCTTGGAAAATTAATAGTTTAAAAGTATGAATGTGTTTCTGAATGTTACTCCCAGAGTTTGAAATCTATTACTGTATGAAGAACTATTTATACTTCTACCTATTGAGTATGAGTCATAGCAAAAAAGGCTAATTTTTTTTCATCAGAAAAGAGTGTTATTCCAAATTTACAAACTTGAATTGTTTATGAGTACTTTCTACTTATGAACTGAATTTCTATTGACAAGACATGATAAAAAAAAATTGATCAATATTACTCTGAGTCATCAAGGTAATTAGAAATGGAGCTGTTGTTTGTGTACATTACAAGGTTTTATCCCGTTTCTTTTTTCTTCCTCTTTGATTTTATGATTCATTTTTGTACCCCTTTTTCTTTCTGTCTATTGAAGCAAAGAGCAAAAATCTTTAGATTAAATTATCTGTTGTGCCATCTTAGGAAAAGGATGAGAAAGTGGCTTGCTGTGTGCAGCTGTAACTTAATCCATTAAAGTGTAGAACTCACCAAACTTGATGACCATGTATCATTGAATTCAATTAAATATGTATAACTAAAAGCACTGGCCTTCATTCAAAAGTTTTCATCTGAGCTTAAGCCTTAGAGTACAAAGTTTAGAACTCTGTGAATTCCCTGTAGAAAGCCACAGTATATTCATGGATGATCAAAGTCAGTGTGTATCTTTGCAAAAGGGAAGAACTGTTGTGTACTTATTGGACCTTCATAAATGCTTGAATTCTGGAGAGGGGCTAGAGTTCCCAGTTATAGCCATATCATGCACTTTCTTCCCATATCCTTAGAAGTAACAGCTAACAAGATATCCTAAAGGGACCTTCTTAACCCATTTCTCTTGCAACTTAAACTATAAAGTTATAAAATTTTATAAAGTTGCAAGTTAGTTTAAATCATTTCTCAGGATCTTGAATAAAGCCCTCAAAATTTCTATAAAAGTGCTGAATTATCCTTTTTAGTACGATAGCACAAAATATTAAATACATAAATTATATGTTAATATGACATTAATAGTAATTTAATTAAGCTTACATTTAAATTAAATAAATAACATTTAATTTTTTAATAGCCTCACCCACATTGGGGAATCTTACTCCTCAGATGCAGCACAATAACCAGGTAGAATCTTAGCCTGAAAAAGTGCCGATGTTTGCTCTATTACATTGAAATTGATGTCTGAAGAAATGCCAATCTTATTATATTTATATGACCCTTTGTCCTCTTCTCTTTTGCTGCTCATGCATCATTCAGTATAGCCAGCACTAAAATAAAATCACAAAATGAAATAGGTAAGGGAGATAAATTATATTAAATACTAAACAAAAGCCTTCTTAAATAAAGAGGTTTTATAGATCACAATTATTAACATGCTATGCTAGAAGGCGTCAGTAATCTTTCTAGCAAAAGGAATTCCCTAATTTAAGTGTGGATAATGGAAAATCCATTAATTTTGTTCTCTTCAGCCAAACTCACTGGTGACCTTATAGGCATCAGACATATTTATTTTTCCTTCAAAAGGAAAAACAAATATTTAAGGAATTCATAGCCACAGAATATATAATTGACATTTTGTAGCTGAACAAAGAGAACAAGACTCTGAAAAGAATCAGCATGTTGTATATGGCAAAACTGGGACCAGACATCATTACTGAAGAAATTAACATTGATGATGGAGAATCATGTACGGACACAGAAGGGAGCCCTGGAGCCTGTGACTCAATGGGATGCCAGCAGATAATAAAAGGTGAGTGTTTTTCTGAAGATTAGAGTGAAAAAAGTGAACATGAAGATCCAGTTTCATTGTAATAGATACCCTTCCCCAATCTAACTATTTCCAGATGTGTTGGATTTCAACCCCTCTAATTCCTCATTAGAATGGCCAGTTGCTCTGCTCTCTAGGAATAATGGCAAGTGAACCCCAATTCAGCTGACAGCCACCAGAAATATAAGACTATTATACTGTGAGAAATGTACTGTATATGCATCTAATTATACCACTTATATGCCTTTTAGCCAGCACTTATCAAGTGCACTTCTTTTCCTCACTGTAATGTCCCCAAAATGATAAGAGATGTTGAAGTTGCCTTCAGTGGTTTCACTCCCCATAAATAGGCCTCATTGTCTAGTAGTTAGGTTCAATTCTCAGTTCAGTTCAGATGTATAATAGCTACTTGCTAATTTATGATGGAATTTCCCTCATTCCCCTCTAAGAGTGGATTTCTATGGTGATGCCTTCCCATGTTTCTTGATTCCATATTATTTAACTTGGGATATAAAGCGTAAGACTCAGGCACACCCACAGGGAATCACTAGGGGAATGATGAAACTGTACCCCCTTTGTAATTGTGTTAAGTATTGTGTTAAGTATTCAGGCAAATACTTAACAGGCAGTGTTTGTTTCATCAAAATTTTGGAATGTGCATTTTTGTGCAACATTTTGATGAAGTCTCCAGCTTCTGCAGAAAGACGTGGTGTAAGGAATCAGACAAACCACCTAAAGAAATTAGAACACTAAATAGACTTCTGAAGATGGAGCCTCCCCATTCCTAATGCAGGACCCTAATTAGTGGAAGTACTGTGTTGAAAAAGGATAGCAGCTTGCCTAGAGTAAGTGACAAGCTCACAAATCAAAACAAGACCATTAGCCACTAAACTTGAAACAGAAGCAGCAAGAACATAATAGGACTTACCAATGGGACAGCAGAAATTCAGATGCATTGTTTTGGACTGGCTGACCATTGTCTGGATCACTCTTTAACTCAGGAGTGGGAGATGAAGCCATTTGAATTAGATTAAATAGCATAGCATAATCTCTGCAGTTCAATTGTAGGCTTAAATCAAGTCAGTTTACTGACTTAAACCAAACCTCGTCCAGAGACTCATCGTTTCAGACTGTATACTGCTTTTGCAGACCAGTCTTCCATAAAATGGAGATTATAATACTGTATCAAACAATGTATTTAATGAAGAAATTCCAATACAGTTTATAGCATGCTGAATTAAACTATGTATTGACATCTATTCAGGAACTCTAGGAAAACTAGAGTTTCTTTTCCCGCTTTTTCTCTGCTATAAAATTGATGTTTATGAACAGTTTCTGATAATTCTGATTATACTGATTAATTTGAAACTAGTCCAGTTTTTTAAAGTTGCAATTTTAAAATTACTTTTGTTTAGTTTTGCTGCTTGCTTGAATGGTATGGATTTGGGGAGGTTATATTGATTTTTAATGTTTTCCTGAAAGGTTTATATACTTTCATAATAACTGTATATTGCTCAGGGTTATGTGATTTGGGAATATTTAAATCTTAATTATATTAAAATGTAGTAGTTTAATATTATTTTGTAGTGCTAAATGGCATGCAGCTGTTTAATTTTGAATGCTAATCTCTTTAGGTAGTGATTTCTAGTTATGGTTTTCTGCTCTATTATTGAGAACGATGAAATAAGATAATAGAAAATGAGATGACAGCTATTAGAATTGCTGAATAAGCAAATAATTTTTGTGTCTTCTTTAAAAAGAAGCTTTCTCTAGAACTGAGAGATAACTTGTATAGATGAGTTGAGAACATATCATCCCTTTCAGAGTTGAAAATCTCCAGGATGAAACTCAAACTCAGACGTAAGGGCTAGTTAACCATTACTGTTTGTGAGAACATCGACATGTGAAACCTCTGCATTCTTAATAATTCAAGAAACAGTGAATGCCTTATTCTTCAGCTTTTCTACACTTACCGTGTTCCTTTTTTTGTCTTAAAATGAAAAATGAACTACTGCTGCTGTTCTTGAAAATGAAGATCTGCGAGATCAAATTATCTCACTTCAAGAGGAGAAGAAGACTGCTGTCATTGAGCTGGAAAATGTGAAGAGCACATTTATGGAAGGGATAGCAGAAGTAAGTATTTCAGCAAGATAGCTGAGAACCACTGTATAGGCAGCCTTTGACTTATGACCACAACAACTGGTAGGTCTTTTCCATTGTAAGTCAGTGAGATTGTAGAGTAAGTCATCCTGTGACCAGATGCAATTTTATGACTGTTTTTAATGTGGTCATTAAGCAGATCCATCTTCACTAATTGGCTTTTTTTTTTGTCAGAAAATGTCCAGCAAGTTTAGAAATCACAGTTACATGACTGCAAACCACTGCAATTGGCTGTAAATGCAAGCTGGTTGCCAAGTGTTCGATTTGTGATTATGTGACTAAAGGGGTAATGGGATGGTTGTAAGTGTGAGGTTGGGCTTTTTTCCCAAGCCTGTTGTAACTTAGAACCATTGTTAAATGAAGATTTATAAGTTGAGGACTATCGATACATGGTCAGGGCTTTGCTACCTGGTGTTTGTTATTTATTTATTAATCAAATTTATACAGTCGTCCATCTCATGAAAAGTGACCCACTCTATAAGAGAATAGACTATTCTCAGTTGCTGAGATTGGGAGCTGTGATTTTTATGGTAGATATTATGCTAGTCAAAGCTAAAGTAAGAATTTTAAACTATACATCTTAATAATATCCTGTCCCTTTGTAAGCTGTCTTGCTAGCTAAATCTAATTCTTCATAAGCAAGGGCTTTGCTCTCCATGAGCTGCAAAGTATTTAATTGCTACCTCTCAAGGCATGTTCCATTTAATATAGCATTTAAAGCATTCTAACTGTTTTAATACCATTTGGCTATAATCTTGACCCAAGGTAATAGGAAGTAAATGGGAAAAGGTTGTTTCAGATTGCTTCTTTAGCTGGAAATCCAGCAGGTGTTTGCAACTTGGTACAGAAACTAATACATCAGTGAAATAACTAAGAATATTGGTACACTCCCTGGTTGCAGTTATTCACTTAAAATTGAAAATTAGATTGAAAACTAGATAGATTTAAAGCTAAACTTCTTGCAATGTTCATAGCATCATTATTAGTGTTTTAGTTTCTCTGATAATCTCATTATTTGGCTCAACTGTTTTTCAGATAAATAAACTAAAGGAACAAAATGCAGTTCTAGCATCTGAAGTTCAAAAACATCACAAGGTGTTGGAAAAATGTAATCGAAGTACGTATGTATGCTTCTCTAGAACTCTTAATGGTAATATTTTAATAGCTGTGTTGTTGTACTGATGAGTAGACAGATGGACAGATAAATAACTGATGAAACAGAGATCCAAGGACAGATCTGTGAATCTACTGCATAGATTCTATTAGCCCTGCATATCTTAGTCTTTTAATGGAAATTCTATTAATATGTGTACCTATGAATAAATAATAAAATTAGATATATTTATTGCAAATTTCCACATTTCTGCTATCTGATCTTAGAAGCTACAGTTATCAGATGGCCACTTGTCAGGTTTTGATCCACTTGATAAGAACTTCTAGATCCTTGTCTGAGACAAGGATTATAGCACAATAAGTTACTGCCACATTCCTGTGGATATTGTAATAAGCATTGTAGCTATAAAACTGACCAATCATCCTTACATTATAGAGAATGTATAAGAGGTTGATCAGAATCAGCCAGAAAATCCAGGCAACTTCTCACCAGATTTCGCTTATTTTAACTAGAAGATGAAAATTGCATCCTTACATTTTCTGCTTTCTTGTGAATGCCGGAGAAAAAAAGATGCACTTTCATATGTTTACTGTTAAGTTGTTATGGTAAATTGGTGCAGGGACATGCCTTGAGATAAAAGCTGTTCTTGGTTAGAGATAAGTAGTAGTCACTTTCCAGAAAGCATTGACTCTCTGAATGTACTTTGCAATTCTACCCATCCTCAAACAATCCTATCAGTATAGTACTCAATTTAATAGTGGCTGTGTTCACACCATACAGTTAGCCATATTTATTATAACCATGGGAGCACAATTTTCAGGATTCATGCAACACATCAGACTGTAAATTAATTATTTGGCCTGAGATTGCTCACCTGGCTAGATTAAAATGTAATTTGTTTAAGAATGGTTCAAGGTTATGATAGCTTCAATAAAAGTGATTTATGACCTGCTCCTGAAGTTATGACTGTTACACCACTCCCAGGATCATGTGACACCAATTCAGGCGCTTGGCAACCAGCTCATATTTATGACCAGTTGTGGTGTCCTGCAGTCGTGATTGTGATTTGTGACCTTCCTAGCCAGTTTCTGACAAGCAATGTCAATTGGGAAAGCCAAATTTGTTTAATGACCATGTGATTTCCTTAATAACCACATGATTTTTTTTAACTATCACAGTAAAAATGGCTGTAAAATTGGGCCTGGTCATATGATGATTTGCTTAACAATGGTATCGCTTAGCGAAAATCTAGTCCAAATTGTGGTTGTAAGTTGAGGACTACCTGTACTGGATAATCACAAGATATTTTCAAATCCATGAAGGCTGGTATACATATATGACAAGCAAGAAGAGGGACAGAAATGTAAAAGAGTGTAGGATCTACATTAACTTTTCTATGACCAAAAGGAACCAAGGTCCAGAAGGATTTGCATTGCTGACCAGCCTGTATGCTTCCCCCCATCCCCACCCCGATATTCCAGTCAATTCCAACTGTGATTTAGCAAGATTGTTTGTTTTCTTCCATACCTGTTTATAAATCTTTGGCAACAATGCAGTTGATTTAGATAGAAATGTATGTGAGGAGCTCCTGGCTATCTTGTGCACATAATCATATTTGCAGGTATACATCTAAGTGAACTGTATTATTGCACTATTTGCGTGACAAGACAGTATAAAACAGAATAATGTCAATTTCTAAAAGTTCCCCCGATTGCCTGGAAGAAACTTTTTATCACTGCAAATGTTTCTAAATTCCCACTTTGGATCACACAGTGTATAGTATAGTTGCATAATGATTGCACGGATCCTGCTGCCACATGTTAGGTGGAAGGAAACAATAATCTTCTAGACCAGGGGTCCTCAACCTTGGCCACTTTAAGACTTGTGGACTTCAACTCCCAGAATTCCTCAGCCAGCAAAGCTGGCTGAGGAATTCTGGGAGTTGAAGTCCACAAGTTCTAAAGTGGCCAAGGTTGAGGACCCCTGGTCTAGACTCTGTCTCATAAAGTATACTTACATGTAGGAACTGTAAGAATCTAAGACGGTCAAACAGTTGCTGTCTATTAGAATTTATTCAAGAAATGTAAGAATCTAAACAAGAAAGATCGGGATGACTTAGTGTGCCAATTGCTCCTTGATGTCCTTTGAAGACCTTGATATATTTATAACCTTGGATCATAAAATATTCTATTCAAAAAACCCATCAATATTTATTTATAACTGAAATGGGAAATATAAAATGTAATCTGAATTCTATGATGACTAGTATTCAGATTACTGAATGATAGTTAATGATTTAATTAAAACCATATTCACATTAACTCACCAGGCTTAAATAAGGCTGTTAATATTTAATGATTTTGGAACAGTTCTAATTCCCAAAGTATTCAGAATTAATAGCTTACTTCATGATAACTTCAGGAGATTTTATTCTTCCAGTCAAAAGAGAAGTAAAATGTTACTCTCCTGTCCTATCATGGATACAGGTGCCCTAATCTTTCACAAAGGTTTCATTTCAACATAATGGACAATTTGTTGAGTCTATGGGAATTGAAAGGTTGGGTTCCAGAGCCTACAGTT
>NW_015386665.1:82324-150145 GCF_001527695.2 Protobothrops mucrosquamatus | reverse complement strand
AAGTATTCAGAATTAATAGCTTACTTCATGATAACTTCAGGAGATTTTATTCTTCCAGTCAAAAGAGAAGTAAAATGTTACTCTCCTGTCCTATCATGGATACAGGTGCCCTAATCTTTCACAAAGGTTTCATTTCAACATAATGGACAATTTGTTGAGTCTATGGGAATTGAAAGGTTGGGTTCCAGAGCCTACAGTTAACTCTTCTTCCTATGAGTACTTTCTCCTTCTTCTTCCCACATGGTCATCTATGGAATGCACCTGTATTTGTCCTCCTTTTTTCTGATCTTGCTGGGTCAGCCTGGATATCAGGTTCCTTGTGGCAGCAGGCCTTTTTCTTTGCAGTGAGCCATGAATGCTTCTCATGCATGGCTAGTACCCAGAGGTGCAATTGAGAAGACCCTTTCTCTCTGCCCCCAGCATTGGTAAAGAACCATACAGAATGGAGAAGCTAGTATGAACTATTTGATATGAGTGGGATGAATCTTTCCATTTTCAACTGAGTCAGCCTCACAATTGAGTTGAACGGGCAGGTTCCAGTATAACATAAAGATACAATGTGTAATTTTTTTTTAACCTGGCCCAGAATAACAGGTTGACTCCAAGATCAAGGTTATGTTATGAGATCCTTTCTTCCATAAATGGTAAGCAGACCATCGTGATATTTTAGGAAGGAAGTTATGTGGACGAGCCCAGAAATGGCCACTTTTTTTTACTGTTTTAAGTATCTATTATTAAATGTTTCTGACATCATTGGACCAGAATCATCAAACTTCTGTCTAATTTGCCAAAGAATGTAAAGTGTTTTTCACTTTACCTTAAAGAAACTTACTTCTACAGTCATTTTTCAACATAGTTTTTCAGTCTCGCTTTCTAACTTTGAAGAGAGCATTGTGCTGGCATTCAAAGATTGTCCCTCTTTCTTTCTAGCAGCGCTATCTTCATTGAAATAAACCTCCCATTCCACTTTAGTACATATGTCTAGTTATATAACTAATTACAACATTGTAGTAGAAAAGAAGAAAACATCTTCCTTACAGCCATATTGCTGCACTTTAAATAATCTTGTTTCATGGCATATTTCATGGTTGTGTTTTGTTTCACCACTGTTGCTGCAATTATCTGCCCTTCCTTCTCCCTCTCCTTTTCATTTCACATAGTGTCTGTACTAGCAGTAGAAGAGTATGAAGAACTTCAAGACAACTTTGAGCTGGAAAAAAACTTGCGTAAGAGGGCAGAATCCTTTGCACAAGAGGTATGGAAGTTAATAGTTTTTTTCTGATCAGAGAACGGACAATAGCAAACATTTTAAAATGCTTTAAAAAAACAATGGCTTTTTTCAATTTCAGTTCTTTTCTCTTTAGTTCGCTGTTTTATAAATGGCTACTTTATAGAGGATATGTGACAGTACAAAAATGGATTTAGTAATAAGTTAATAAAAATCACACTGTGAAGTTCTCTTCAGATGAAAACTCTTCAGCTCTGCAGTAAATGGGTGTCTACTGTTCTTATGGTTACTTGAGGAGTTTCTATCTATATTGGACCTTGGCCGTATTTTTCTGACTTTTTGGTGCAGATATTTTAACAGTGTACAGTATCCAGCTTCTTGTGCTGAATCCCAGTGTTTTAATGTCAAATGTAGTTTATCTGCCTGTGTGTGAGCCTTCCTTTTAGACTGACAGGTCTCATACCAGGATTGCATATATGGCACATACTGTACTATATTTAGATTGACTCTCCTACCCTAAATTAACTCAATTTCCCTTCTCTGTGAGAGTTTTTTAAATCATTAATCAGTGTATGTTCTCAAAAAGACAGCTATGCAGGCAAATAAATACCATGTTCCCTCACTTGATCATTAATTATGAACAACAATTTATTCATAAATTGAAATACCAGTGTTTATTGTGCCGCAATGTTCTTATTTCTCTAAGGACCTATCACCTTAGAAATGCTGTTTTATCCTATTGAAAGATTTAGTTTTCTCAGGATTCAGGAGGAATGCATTCAGGTGGAATCAGTTTCAAAGAGGATTTATTCTATGGATTACATAATTAAGAAAGAAATCAATAGTGTTGACATAATCAGGTTTTGCTTCTGGGGTAGGTTGAACTTGAAAAACTCATCAGCTGGTTTAAACATTTAGAAACTCTCCAGTATTTCATTATTCCTGTAAATTAATGTAAATTGTTTGCAAAATAAATATCCAGTGGAAAATAGATATATTTATAAAATTGAGAAATATTTTGACCATGACAGATCATCGAAAAGCAGCAATTCATAAATACCATGATCATGGTTGTCTCATAGAAGCTTTAAGACAACCTTGAAGCCTTCAATCCTAATCAGCAAATGTCCATTAAAGTTACCAGAGATAACAGCATATGTATTTTAACCTTGATTAAAACAAACAAACAAACAAACAAATTGTATTCTTTCTTTATACTTTGAATAATCTTGATTTGTTTTAGTTTTTTTCTTTACCCCTTCTTATAAAATTCTTTACAGCTTTAACAGGACTGTTTTGTAAATCCACCATAGAAAAATTATCCAGATCACTCTTGATTTGCTATTTGTATAGCCCTTTTGATCGTTAAAACAGCAGCTGGTTTTATTTGTATGTCCAGTATAGAATCTTTCCATATCATTCTTGCAGCCTATTATTTTAAATCCACTTTTAAATCGGTTTCAGTCATGCCCGAGAAAACTTGCTGTCTTCCAAAGCATCTTTTAAACACAGTCACAGAATGGCAGACATTCCTAAAATAAACTTCTTGGTCCATTGTTACAAAATATCCTTTAATAATATGGTTTGCTCCATTCTGTATTATATAATTAAGTGTAAATGTTCTTTAATTGTAATTTTTAGTTCCTCCTAGTTCCCTCTAGTGTTTTTTTAAAAGAGAATTCAAAACAAAACCATTTTCCCATGGAAGAATTCTTATAATTAATTCCAAAATCATTTTTTTTTTTAAATCTTTCTGGACTCTTAATCTGTAACTTTCCAAAATCAAGATTCTACTTACCCTTTTACTATTTATTACAAAAGAAAAAAATGTCCTTAAACTTTTATTTAAAACTTGTTTCAGTAAAGGATCGAAGGAAACTCACCCATTGCTGTAAAACCTATTGATCCAAAGGTTCCTAATAGCTGAAAAGCAGTTAACTAGCCATTTCTGAAAGTCAGTACAAAAGGAAGTATGCAAACTATTTGTCTTTCTGAAAGGTGCTGGGCCGTAGTTTGAGCAAAATGATGGCTACTACACTTTTATCTCCCAGAGCTCCAAACTGCTGGCACTATTGACAATCACAAGTCCTCTCCTTGTCCAGAGAGGAATTACAAAGAGCCATTTCTTCATTCCAACACAGCCACCTCTATTTCTTCCCCAGAAACCCTAGTCCTAATTTTCTGTTCCCTAAACTCCTCATAATGCAAAGGACTTGATTGAATGACAACTGTACTGAGAACATTAAGCAATAATCATATCAGTGGTGTTAATTATTCTCATTCTAAGCCATGATTTTGTTGGAATATGAAATGAAATTGATTTTGTCGGAATATGAAATGTGCTGTGAGATCAAAACTCAAGCTCCATCCCTTACATACAAAAAAGGGTAGAGTTTGTGTCATCTCTTATTTCATAATTTGTCTCCCTGCCCTGTCAACAAAGGCAATTAGTACCAGAGCCTTCGAGATACAGAATTGTTCTTTTTTAAAAAAATATAATTTTATTGGAACTTTTAAATAGGAGGGACATCTAATCCTTGATAGATCCTCACCCAGAAGCAGAAATACATTATTGTTCAAACCTGTGAGAGCGTCCTTACTTCACTGATTTTGTTTTATGTTTATGGTGAAACTATCTATTTTTCATGTGCTTATTTTGGGAGCTTAGAAAGAATAAATTCTGGCATCCATGTGAGCTCATTTTAACAGTGATGGAGGGAAAAAATACTGTATTTGTGGAAAAAACACCGTTTGCAAAATCAGTTATCTGTGTTGATGATTGTAGATGATGAAATATCCTGGCATTGTAGCGTTTCTTTAATGTGAAGAAAAAATTGCTGCCTACATGATTGTTTAGTCTAAATAATGACAGGGATGAAATTTGAGACTGGGAGTAGAAAAGAGAAGATAGAAAGAATCTGCTTCCTTTCTTATCATTTAATTCAATTTTTCTCTATGTGTGTAACAGTAAAGATTCCATACATACGATGTAAACAATAGAGTTAGTTTTAAATTACAGGGCCTATCTTTAACTTGGTTACTTACATTGTCCTTTTCATTATAGATTCCTTAGTAAATACTTGGCAGACACGGTGTTTAAAATCCCACAGTGAACATTTACATGCAGAAAGGTCAAATGCTGTTATCTGCTTTTTGTAATTGTAAAGAAAAATAATTATAGTTTGAGACAACCATGACCTCCTTGTATAGGAATTTTGCTCCTTTCATAAGATTGCATGCTATTGATTCAGATATATCAATGCGCTGTATTAATAATAAACTCCACAATAACTCTTCATTTAGATGCATTAATGGTTTTTAGGTTACTTTGTAATAGCTAATCCATTAATATGTAATATCTTTCTAAATGGACTGAAAAACCTGCACTTACAGAAAGGTTCTTATGTGTAGGCTAATCTATATTTGAAAAAAAGAAAAACACCTGCCACACAGTATAACTATAATTAATGTAACGTTCCATAGTTTCAACTGTCATATGCAGCAGTTGATAAGGTTAGGGGCCGAGTGTGTTTATCTTTAGAAACTTAAATCTATCACCTGCCAAACATAATGGGAAATTTAACTTATCAGAGACAAAAGGCCAAGGCAGATATCAGCATTAAAGCAATCTAATATTTTTAACTACTTTCAGGGAAACTGATGTAATATGTTATCTGTTTCACTTATCCTAATAACCTATCCTAATTCATATAATAAATTAATGTTTTAAACCATGGCTCCAAGGTTACTGATGATAACTGCCAGTGATTTTCTTTCCGGGTCAAGAAAATGAGACTTTATTTTTTCTAATGAATAAGCCATCAGTAAAAACTGATCAGCTTAGAGATTTTCAATTTTTGAAATATCTTTGCCACTCATCATGGATTTTAAGATACTTTGCCAAGAAGTATATTAAAGAACATTGTCGTGAGATTTGGGAAGAGAAAGGTTCATGAGATCTTCAACCAAAACTATAACTAGTCACATTATTATTATTATTATTATTATTATTATTATTATTATTATTATTATTATTATTATTATTATTATTATTATTATTATTATTATTATTATTATTATTATTATTATTTAAATTTATATACCGCCCTATCTCCCTTACGGGACTCAGGGCGGTGAACAGGCAATAATAAAAATCACAATAAATATTAAATAAAAAGCCTGCTGTAAAATACCCCATATAAAAACCCCTACCAAAACACAATCAGAACTACACCAGGCCGGCCGCATGGAAAAGATGGGTTTTCAAGGCTCGGCGAAAGAGGCGCAGGTCCGTAGTTGTATGTAGGTCGGGGGGTAGGTCATTCCAGAGGGCAGGAGCTGCCACAGAGAAGGCTCTCCCCCTGGGGGTCGCCAGCCGGCATTGACTGGCCGACGGCACCCTAAGGAGGCCCTCTCTGTGGGAGCGGACTGGTCGAAGGGAGGTATTTGGTAGGAGGCAGTCTTGCNCAGCTCGCGCAGGAGAGGTGTTACATGGGAGTATCTAGAGGCCCCCAGGATCCCCCGCGCGGCCGCATTCTGAACTAGCTGGAGCCTCCAGGTGCACCTCAAGGGGAGCCCCATGTAGAGAGCGTTGCAATAGTCCAGGCGGGAAACAAGGGCTTGAGTGACCGTGCGTAATGAACAAGACGAGTGACCGTTTTGTTCATTAGCCAGATGAACAATTCTCTTTCTCTCTCTCTCTCTCTCTCTCTCTCTCTCTCTCTCTCTCTCTCTCTCTGTCTCTGTCTCTGTCTCTGTCTGTCTCTGTCTCTGTCTCTGTCTCTGTCTCTGTCTCTGTCTCTATCTCTATCTCAGTACAGGTCTAGGCAAACCTAGAACAATCATTAAATTGGGACCAACTAATAAATCTCTTGGTGACTGGTGATTGATTAGCCAGAGTGCCTGATCTTCAGTAGTTTAATAATAATGAAAAAGTTCCTTCAAGTAGGTGTTCACACTTGTTGATTTCATGGACACTTTCATGAATTTTTTCTGGCAACACAACTGGTTTTCTGATGGTCTTTCATTCAAGTACTAACTAGAATTAACTAGTCAGACCTTGTTTAGCTTCTCAGAATCAGCAAAGGTCAGCTGCATTAGATAGCAAGAATCTGTCTCTTCAGAAAATAATTAGTTACTGATATCAGGAAACTCTGAAGAAAATGGGCATAGATTTGTGGTTTAAAGACTTCATGAGAAACTCCAGGTATTTTTGGCTGTAGAATTCTTGAAAGATTTCCTGTCACCTGTCCTCTTCTCTCTTCTCCTCTCCTCTTCCTATTTAAGATCAGATTTACATTGCCTTCTAAGAACATGCAAGCAGAAAAGCAGGCTATGTTTTGGCTTGGAGTTCACCCAACTTTTTAAGCAATTGGTATGGTCTGTGTGACCACAGTGAACTATCTGTTAGAAGAATAGTATGGAAATCAAAATATATTACTTACTTCTGTCTTTCCACATCTAGAAACAGAAGATTGGAAAGTAATAGGGGCCTTTTTTCAAGGGATGCATAGATTTTTTTGAGTAAATAAATACACATACAAGTATCTGGTTTTGTATTTTATTAATGACACAATATTGAGGAGTGGTATGAATCAGTCAGCCTGCTGTGACTGTTATTTTATCTGGTAAATAAACAACATGGCACCATAAATAATGAACACTTTATTTCTGAGGCAGTAATTTTAAAATGTGTCTCTCCTTTAACCACCTTCAGGATCAATTTTCAGTAATTTAGAAATAATTATTTTTTTTCCGTTTAGTAAAGCAGCATGGTCCAACATAGTACCCTTATGATTTATTGAACTATGTATGCAATCACCCCTCTCAGACCAGAGAAGCTGTAAAAAACAAAAGATACTTGTCTTATACATAGCAGGCAATAGTTTTACAGTATACGTCTAACCTTTGTTTGTTTGTTTGACTTCTATGCTGTCTATCTTGTGAAAGCAAGTTTAAGAGGCTTACAATCAAAAAATTAAAATACCATATAAAACATTAAAATGTTAAACAGTGAATAAGAAGCATACAATTAAAAATCAGATAAAATTTGTTTAACCACAAAGGAAAGAGAATGTGCCTCTTCTGTATTGTAGGTGGGATAGTCTAAACCAGTGATGGCAAATCTTTTAGAGACCAAGTGCCCAAAAACCAACCTGCCCCCACCCTGCCTGCCACCCTGTGCCCCGCCTGCCCACACAGGGCCACCCACCACCTCCACGGCCCACCGCAGATCGCCCAGGCAGCCCAGTAGTGCCATGGTGGCCACACCCTCCACCCGCGCCCTGCAGCATCAGCTGCACATGACGGAGCGTGAGGGTGGAGTCTTGTCCCCGCTACCCGGTTGTCATGTTCTTGGCTGCGCTGCTCTGCATGGGCTGCACTCGGGCGACCTCTGGGGGGCTGCTGGGGAGGAGGGGGCGTGGGGGAGGCAGGGCTGGGGTGATGGCATGTGTACCCACAGACAGGGCTCTGAGTGCCGTCTCTGGCACGCGTGCCATAGGTTCGCCACCACTGGTCTAAACCCATCGGGACGAGCTGGTCCGTCAGATTAATTTTAATTGCTTCACTTTCTGATAATTTTTAATAAATTTATGTTGTCTAACACATAGTTCATTAACAAGATAAATGTGAAACCACATTAAGCAAAACCAGCACACTTTATTGTTGTAAGAGTTTTTTAAATATGCAGGCAAGATCTTTTGGATGTAAACAATTTGAAGTCCTACACCCTGAGACCCAATTCATCTTACATAGAAAGATAAAATCAAATCATATATTTGATTGCCCAAAATTCTTTCTGTGTATCCTGGTATCTATCCAATATCCCAGCACACTTCTCGAATTATTTCCACATGTTCTGAATTTTCTTAAATACTTTGCATAAATGAAGCTCAAGTGCTTTGTAGTCTTTTTGATTCCTTCACCTAGTATTTCAGTGTCTCCATAGAATGCATCCCATTAACAACTTGATGCAAGAAATGCAAGAAAATCAAATGCATTTTCTATTCTGCTGCTATTTTAGGGTTTGTCTCCACTCCATATTTTATTTGGTCACTTGAGATATTTTCAAAGCAGTAGCTGAAATTATGGAAGCAGTCTTCTGATGCCTGACATAGCTGGACTTCTAGGTTGCTCTAAAAGGAAACTGATGTTTCCATACAGTGTCTGCTCTGATAAATGCAGTTTACTAAATAATGTGATTGGCATTTTGTGTGGTTATGTTTGGTAGATGTTTATTGAACAAAATAAGTTGAAACGGCAAAGTCAATTGCTGCAACAAAACTCTACCCCTGATGAGCAGCTTTCAAAAGCTCTAGATGAAAATGCCAAGCTGACTCAAACGCTGGAGGAAGAGAGATTGCAACACCAACAGAAGGTAAGAAGCATGCTCCCACCTTGGACATTTACTATTTTAGTTTTCAGTGCAGTACATCTTCAGCTGATATGTTGGATTAGGCTGAACGTATCTTTCGCAGGTAGAATGTTGCTTAGAAAGCTGAGTGTTTGATATAGGTAAAAAAGAATATTTCTCAAAGATACATAATTAATGTTAAGTATCAAATTGTATGTTGCTTTGGAATTCAAGTATTTCTTCATCAGGCCTTCACAATATGTAAATGAGTGAAGCTTGTTCACTGTAAGCATGGCCTTCCATGAACTGAGTAAACCTCTTGTTTTGAAAGTTAGTATGCTGAATACATGGCAGGACATAATCCCAGGGTATATGCTTACCAGAATGCATCTATACTGTTTAAGGTACTAGCAAAATCACTTATTGGTTCATAAGGCAGGTTATTTAATTTGAACAATTATCTTAAACTGACAAATCAGATTCTACTAAATAAAGAAGCATGCCAGATGGACTAGTGTCCTGGCCAGTCTCTACATCAGATGCTTAAAACCATCTCCTACTCAGATGCTGAATTCAAGTTGAAATTGTCATGTACTTAGACCAGAGGTCCCCAACCTTTTGGGCATCAGGGACCGGTTCTGTGGAGAAAGGTTTTTCCATGGACCGGAGAGTGCGTGGTTTTGTATGCTGCCAGTATCCCATGGATGGGGCTTTGCTTGTTTATGCGTACCGGTTGCTGGCATGCCATGGCCCGGTACTGGTCCACAGACTAGGGATTTAGACTGTATTCTAAAAATGAATGGATTCAATCATTTAGCAACTCAAAGAAATTAATATGCTTTAATATAAAACTAGGAACTCACTGCCTATAGTCACTATGAGTAGCAAATTAAAATGTCAGATTCTTGGCTTCTGCTTAAAATGAAAAACTATTCTTTTCTGAGCATATGTCTCATAGTCTCTTTAGCAAGATTTGTTGAGAAAAAAGAAATGGGTAACAAAAATTGTAGCATCTGAACTATTTTTCCAATAAAGCAACTATACTCCCAAAGTACCGTATTTTCCGGCGTATAAGACGACTGGGCGTATAAGACGACCCCCAACTTTTCCAGTTAAAATATAGAGTTTGAGCGAGAGAGGGGGGGGAGAGAAAACTTGATGAGTAATATGCCAAACCACATGTGTAAAGGAATAAAATAGAATACCCGTATTTTCCGGCGTATAAGACGACTGGGCGTATAAGATGACCCCCGACTTTTGAGAAGATTTTCAGGGTTTAGAAAGTCATCTTATACGCCGGAAAATACGGTATATTAAGTTGGAACCTTCTTCCTTTTCTTTTATTAAATTGGCTTTTTGTAAACTGGCAAATCTTTTCACTAATAAGAAAAAACTTTCCAAGTGATGTTTACATAACTCTCTCTTAAATCTTTGCCCCTCTGGGAACTTACTATTACATAAAGTTATATAACAGATGTTAGCTAGTACCTTCCAAAGAATTCCAAATGATAATTCTTTATTTAAATCAAATAATGTTTTGACTTTTCCTTTCTCTCTTGAGGTTTTGCTCCTTGCCCACAAATCCCTAGAGGATTTTGAGATCTGGGGCATGTTTGGGAGAACCAAGGTGTAGTGGTAGAACACAAAATAATCTTGACTAGTTAGTTCACTGATGATATTAAAAATCAAATAAATGCTTTTGAATAAATAGCAGATATGGACACACCAATTTCTAGGATATTCCTTTAACTATGACACAATGAAATTGAAAATAATTAAATTTTGTGTCAAAAATTAAATACTAGGTTTTGAGGTATGCTTAGTTCAGTGGTGATCCTGTCACTCATACATTAGATATTCATTATGGTTTTATATTTGTCAATATTAGATTAAAGAATTGGAGGAACAATTATGTAATGAAGTTTTGCACAAAGAAATCAAGTCCGTTAAACAGCAACTAAAACTTCTAGAAGAAGAAAAGAAAGAATTAGAGGAGAAGTGTCAGAGTGCTGAAGAACAAATTAAAAACTTAAAGCATTCAGGTAAGCTGAATAAATAATGTTAGATATTTAGAACATCATGTTGATGATCCAAATATTATTAATGTATTCTTAACAGAGGTTTAGCCATTTGTGCATAACATTAACTTCCTTTGTTATTTCCTAGCATGCAGTCTTCAGTGTAACATTTGCAACCAAAATATCAAGAATCTTTAGTAAATTTTGGCACATTGCTGATATTTAACCAGATTAAATGAATTGCATTTTGCTTCCACTGAAATCAAAGAGATTTAAATTATAAGTGACCCAACTCCTTTAGTTTCAGTGGAACTGAATTACAGTTTCCTGGTTTTGACCTTGGATATGTTTTGGCATATAATTGTGATTTATGATAGCATCCAGCGAAAAAGAAAAATTCTGTAGTACCTAACTAGGAACACTTCAGAAGTAAAAGCCATGAAGAGGTTTAAAAAGTATAAAATGGTATTCATCCTTGGAAATTAGGAATATATTTTTTTAAAAAATATTTAGCTATAAATAGTTAGTTGGAAAGCATGGATGTGAAGGTTTTGTTTCCCCCTGTTGTTTTATGAGCCTTCATATGATTGACATTTTAAAAAGTAAATGCTTTGTCAAAGGCTATGCAGAAGAAATTAGCTTTGCAACTCCCATGGGTGTTAATGGCTAAAATCCATGGGAACTGTGTGGCTAATTCCCTGCACTTCAGGCTAAACATTTACCCCTCACTATCTAACTGTTGAAGCTGTCTGACTTGCTGGCTATTATTTGTCCAGTTTATAGGCTAAAACAAGACAGCAGAAGCACTGACAAAACCACTTAAAATATATACAGTATGAATCAACTACTGTGATTTAGTTGTTACCAAAGAATTATTTACCAGGATGGTGCCTGACCAGCTTACAGCATCGTACCTATTAAGTGCTAAAAACTGTAATTTACTACTCTTTATCTAAGATTGCCATTTCTTAATAAATTCAAAATACAGTTACCAGCAGGGGAAGTACTGTTTAACTATCCTAAAGCAGCTGGATTATGTGGATGGAAAATGTCAAAAGAAAAACATACAAAATCCTTTGTGCAAGGTCCTAAAACTCTAGTGATGTGTGTTAAATCAGTCGCAGCCTAGTAAGGTTACTGAAAAACCTATGGAAATTGCTAAGGAGACTCACCCAGGCACTACTGCAGGATGTGAAATAAATTACTTGAATGTGTGTACTGACTATATTGCAACATGATGGGATTTCATAATGACTTCTCAGTTCAGTTATGATCTGAATACTAAAAATAGTGATTGTTTAGCAAATAAAAACTGGGTGGAAAGAAGCTAGTGATGATTCTTCAGAGTTTTTTTAAAGTACTATTTCAGGAGTTATTTAAGACTGAAGCAGAGCATTATAAAATATGAGCACACAAAATCAAATCAGTACTTTTGTCATTTTAAGAATCAAAGCTGTTGCTCCTGTCTATCCTATCAGGTGTTCTAAAATTCTCTCCAAATTCAGCAGTGTAGTTTAGCAGAAGGTGATACAGTTGTAAAAAAAAATAACATGGAGGTTTCCAGATATTAAGTCAGTGTATTGCTTTGGATTGAAAGTGCTTCAAAAGACAAAGAAGCTTCACTCAGCACCTGACTTCAGCGTCTGCTCCAGGATTATAGTGTATCTATATATACAAAACTGGGTAAAAGCATAGGATAATGATGGGAAACATTTAGTAGTCTAATTTGTAGAGATGCTTGGTTAAAATAAAATGTCCAGTTTTAACTTCAATTAGCCCATTGATTAGTGAGTGGTTTTATTTCACAAAAAATGGTTTTATTTAACTTTGTATTTACCATTTTAAAGTATATATGTTCAGAAGCACTTTAAGGGAAGATTCAGTTCTCTCTTTATACAGTTGGTGAGCTTGAAAAACGAGTACATCGGTCAGAAAATCCGGTACCACCTCCACCTCCACCCCTCCCACCTCCACTTCCTCCTCCTCCTAATCCATTAAAGTAAGTATCATGCACATTGTGATATAAACTCATTGTCTAGGCATAAGTGTTTATTACTCTTAATTCTAAGTGTAAGAAGGATCATAGGAATGTAAGTTTCATATGTAATGTGGCTTTCAGTGAGTTTGAGGCAAGCTGATGGTACAAGATAGGCAATCAGCTACTTAATTTCTGGTGACTTTGGCAAAATCATTAGCTCTCTACAGTGTGCCAGTTCAAGCTGATAAAAGAGATAATCTGCTTTGGGAAAAGAAAAAGATGGCTCTCAAAATAACGAGGGAAAGACAAAGTCTGAGAACATTTTTGAAAAGATGTCAGAAAGAGAACCTGGTATCTCTACTGCTTTTGACGCTGAGCCTATCCATAGCTTGAGTCAGCCTTATCAAATGTGACCACACACAAACCAGTTATGACTAAGGGAATATAATATTTAACAACAGTAAAAATGAGCTACCTCTATTTTACATATTTTTGACTACAGACCAATCTGTCGAGACTCTGGGATGAAAGAAGGGTGGTCATTGTTATCTGAGAATCACTTATGGCTTTCAGGGATGTTGCCCCCATGGCACCAGATGTGAGACTCTGTTCATTAAATTGGGCTCTAGGGATCAGCTGGGATTGCTGTTGGACTTACAATCTTTAATCAGCCTTCTCTGAGGTGGAGCAGGTATTCATGACCACCATAATGGCTGTGGTTCTATGACCCAGGACAGTGGTCACACACTAGATCTGTTGTTTCTGTCAGAGCAGTAGGTATGTGATTAGAAACTGGGGCAGCTTTTGGTGTCATGGTGTCATAGTCAGATCATGCCCTGATTACCATGGGATTACCATGGGATTCTCTTGTGCCAGTATCCACTGCAAAGAGGCTGGATGCATTAGATCAGTCTTCTCTGGCGATTGATGGACCAAGATAGGTTTAAGAGAGTGCTTTGGTTGTTCTTTCTAGTCAGCTGCATAGTCCATCTGAAGTCTTGGTCACTGCTTGGAATAAGAGAATGTCAGAGGCTTTGGATCAAATTGTGCCTGTGTAACCTTTTCTTTTTCATGGATCCTGTTACTTCCCATGGCTTATGGAAGAGCTAAGGCAATTAAAACAAGAGAAATGTCTAGAGTATTGCTAGCATTCTCCAGGAACAAACCCAGATCAGAGCTGCGATTATCACCGTAAGGGTGGCAAAGTTCCAGTATTTCTCCATTCCCATTGCATCTGCAGATAGCTATCCTGAAGTTCTATATCAGGTAGAGGGTGCTCAGAGAACCCCTTCAGGGGATTGGGAAAGAATTTGTTCAGCATCTGTCAAACAAAGTCACTCGAATTTGCTTATAGTTACATAGATGCTGGCCTTGCTGCAGTTCTGAGGGAAATGCCTGGGGAGAACTCTCAGATCTGGGCATGATTTGAATCTGTTGGGCCTGATGAAGTTGACAGAATCCTTAGGATTGTGTTCTCTTTAGATCCATGTTCCTGCAAGTGTCATGCAAATAGGTTCTAGCAGTGCTGAATTCTTACTTGAGTGAAGAGGTTGTTCCTTTGCCTCTTAAGGAAGCCTTGGTTCACCCCCTCCTCAAAAAGCTGTTGCTGGGCCCCACTGTACAATTTCCCCTTGTATCTAGCCTCCCCTTCTTAGGGAAGGTAATTAATATGGCTACATAACAGCTTCAGAGAACATTGAATGAAGTGGGTTATCTAGATAATTTTCAGTCAGGATTCAGACCAAGATATGGGATAGAAATGGCATTGATTGTACTTTTAGATAATCTCTGATGTGAGCAGAATGGAGGTTATGCATCCACCCTTGCTTTACGTGATCTCTCAGCAGCTTCTGATACCATTGACCATAGTGTCCTTCTGGATCAACTCAGAAGATTGGGGATGGATAACACAATGTTATGCTAATTCACTTCCTTTCTCCAAGATTGATTCAAATCTGTGGTGATTGGGGAAGAGAGATTCTGCCCTGATTACACTAATACAAGACTGCAGTTAAAGTAATAATCTGTTAAAAGTTTGGGTGGCATTATCACCTATATCATTATAAACGTTCATCACAGTCAGCCAGATTTTCAGACTGGATTTGGCATTTTTAACACACCTATCGAGTCGTTCCAAAGGACATAGGATAGGCAGATGTGGATGTTTTATGGTGTTAGAAGTATTGTTGCAGAATGTAAACTGTTCCAAGTAAAGCCACCTTTTGCAATGGACTGGTGAATTTGTCAGTGCCGATGGTATTCAAGCGGTGCTCCAGTTGTTTTGGGATTGCATCCAAGGCACCTATTACTATTGATACTACCTTTGCTTTCTTTTTCCACAGTCATTTTATTTCTATTTGCAGGTCTTTCTATTTTGTTATCTTCTCCAGTTCCTTCTCTTCTATTCTGCTGTTTTCAGGTACTGCCATGTCCACTATCCAGATTTTTTTTTATCTTTCTTATCAACAGTTGTTAAGTCTGGCATGTTATGTGGCAGATATCTGTCAGTTTCAATTCTAAAATCCCAGAGCACTTTAGCTTCTTCTTTTGCTATTACTTTCTCTATTTTATGGTCCCACCAATTCTTGCTTGAAGGTAAATGGTATTTCTTGCAGATCTTCCAATACATTATTTTTGCTGCTTTGTGAATGCCGTTGCTTGTAGTGAGTCTGTGCATTCTTCTTGCAGCAGCTAACCACGTGGTCCACTGTTTCTTCAGCTTCTTTGCAGAGGCAACACATGCTGTTATTACAGCTGCTATTTTAAAAGAAAATACCAATTTTTGAGGTAAAAGACTATGTACTTATGCAGGAGGGGAAAAAATCCCAGAAGAAACACAATTCTGTGCATCTTCTGCAATGAAAAATACAGTAAAAAAGTTACATTTTATCTCATCCTATTGAAGTAACAGCTTACTATTATAGTTAATGAAAATGTGACATGTTTTCCTATGTCATTTATGGTAATGAAATAGACGTGTTTCAATGCTAGCTTGATAAGTTCCTGTTTTTAATAAATACTATGGAGTCCTTGGTGCTCTCTGACCTTGGTTGTTTGCTTGCAGACGTTTCATTATCCAACTAGATAACATCCTTCTTGTCCATTGGAATAAACACTATGTATAGTTTTAAGTGAAAGAATCAAGTTATTTTCCCATCCGTTTCCTTCATGATTCAGTCTTGGCCTTGCTTTTAAATCTCCTCAGCTGTCTACTAATAGATACTAATTATTTAACAGTTCATTTATGTGTATCTTTCTGGTTCTTAAATCAATCTGGACTTTCATGTACTTAATATTCAAGCCTTTTTAATTCCACACAAAACCATGTCCTTTAATTATTCCAAGGCCAATGCTGGTATTGTCTCTCTACTTTTAGTTTCTTTTGAATTTTTCTATGCCCCGATCAAGTGGCTATCAGCTGAGCCTTTTTCTAGGACTGCCATTTCAGAAATCAAATCAATAATACAATTGCAAATTATAACATTAAAAATAGCAAAGCATGGACTTTTGAAAGATGCATTTTATATCATTCAGCGAATATATATTAATGGTATTTGAATTTAGACTGTACTGCATAGTTATAGTTGCTTCTGAAACCTCCGGTAACAAGTTTTTTCATGCCATTTTCTAAAAAGACTTTTTCTGGTCTTCACTAGGCTAAGGAGAGGTGGCCAGTGGCAATCTTGCAATTAAATACCTCTAGTTCAGCGCCCCCAACCTTTTGGGCACCAGGCACCAGTTCCATGTTTCCCCGGACCGGAGGGTGCATGGTTTTGCATGCTGCCTGCATCCTGTGGATGGGGCTTCTCTTGTTTGTGCAGCCCAGTTTCTGGCATGCTGCGGACAAGTGCTGGTCCACAGAACGGGAGTTGGGGACCCCTGCTCTCTATAGCAGTGCAAACAGAGTAATTAGGTGTGTCAGAATCCACCTCGGTACAAGAAGCTTGTACCTTATCCATGCTATGCCAAAATAAAGTGCAAATAGCTGGCAATCCTGCAGAAATTTTCTAAAGAGCCCTTGGCCATTTTTCTCCCTTGTGCAACATCTTCAAGGGACCTGGGCCAGCAGATGAGCAGTTCTGAGTCTTTGTTTTAAAGAATTGCAGCAATGTCAGTGGAATGGATATGTTTTCCTAAGCCCTGGACATTTCTGGGAAATACCCATTTTCAGTGCTGCACCTGGGCACCTTCAGTTTTTGAAATACAAATACTTCCTCCTAGATGAGACTTACCAGATGCTAGAACAGGACTGCAGTGATTTACTAAATATGTGTCCTAGCAGCAATTCCAGACAGCAGGCAGACAATGCTTTTTATTGCTATCCTAATGGACAATACAGAATCTTCTTTAAGAAGAAGAACAAGCCTTTCTTCTAGTAATCCACATCTAAAATTCAGACAATGGGGCAGCTTGACCAGTGTTGCCTGCTGGTACCCAAGATAATCAAAGATGCTCATTTGATCTATCTCTGGTGAAGTGAAGCAGGCCATCATCCAGCCTTGGCGGTAAAAGATATTTCTATGGGAAAAGATCCACTTGGATGCTTTGCAACCTGGCATGTTTACTCCAAAAACACACATTCCATATGTATTCAGGCAAAGGACACCTCCTGTAACACTAGTGCTTTCAAGGATTGAGAAAAGAAATGTGAATCCAAAAATGGAATTTGAAAAATTGCTCAGAGGTGGAGACCAAGGCTATGTTCTTTTTGGGTTTCTTCTTTCTCCAGAATGAAAGTTTTGAGTTTGGTTGGGTTGTTAAAGAAAGCCTATCTTTCCAAGTGATGGCTTTATGCCAGTGGTTCTCAACCTGTGGGTCGGGACCCCATTTGGGGTCGATCGACCATTTCATGGGGGTCGCCAAGCAAGGCTGTCCGCCATTTCTTTTGTCTGCCATTTTTTTTGTCCGCCATTTTTTCCCCCCTTTTCCGGCGGGTGCCTTACCTCCCTTGGGCTGGGCCAGCTGGTGGTTGGCCTGCTCCGTCTCTGCCACTTGCCAGCTACGCCTCGGCCGGTGCAGGGGGCGGAACCATGCATGCGTGACGCTCCTGGGCAGGGAAAGTCCTCGACTTACGACCGGTTGGGTAGTCCTCGACTTACGACCGGTTTAGTTCTCGACTTACGACCGGTTTAGTCCTCGACTTATGACCGGTTGGGGTCGCAGCATTAAAAAGGTTGAGAACCACTGCTTTATGCCAATGCCCACAATCCTTAATTTATCAAGCAGTGGTATTACTTAACAAATTTGGGGTTTTTTTGGATTTGATTCTTTCAGTGAGACCAGAATCTTGTGACCTGAAAAATTCTTTGCTGCACCGATCAGGACAAAAGAACAAATGGGATTTTCCCATGCTAGGAAGATCAATCAATATATATTGCTCCTTTGTAAGATTGCTTCTGGTGAAAATGTGTTTGGCTGAAGCCTGGTGAACTTGATAGGATGTCTTTAAACTGAATCCTGGGGTGGTTAAAGATGAAAAGTCTAAAGTCAGATTCTCAGGCAAAGGCTTTTGTGTTTTAGAAGGAAGTGAGAGAGTCACTATAAATAAGAGCTAATCAACCATTCAGTGAAAAATCAGTAAAAAACATTAGGTCACAGAATTCCTCTTACTCAGTATATAAACACTAATGAGTAGAGTATTGGAAAGAAGCAAAGCAGACTTCAGTTGCACTGTAATTCAGTCACTATTCTTTGTGACTTCAGTGAACATCATTTTCTCAGCTTCGTTTGTTAGTAACTGCTTCTTTCAGTTTTGGTAATTTCATACTTACCGGTATGTCTTCCGTGATGGTTTTTAATCTCCTTGTTTTCTGTTGGCCTTTTTTCAGTTGCCTTTAATTTTTCCAAACATCCGTGCTTCCTCCGGTACTCTTCTATTAGCATTAGGTGTTCAAAATATTTAAGTTGTAATTTCATTATTATTGTCCCCAAAAAGTTGCCTGTTTTTACTTTATCTGGTTTTTCTTGCAGTCCATAATATTCTCAACAATTTTCTCCAATACTGCAATTCAGACGCATCATTTTTTCTTTGTTCAGCTTTCCTGTTAACTCGGCTTTCACAGACATGTTACAACTGGGAAAACAGCCCTGACAATATGTAGCTTTATTGTCAGTGTGATGTCTCTGTTCTTTAATATTCTATCTAAATTTGTCATACTATAGTCTTTTTGCCAAATAGCAGACATTACTTTATTTCCTGGCTACGATTCATTATACCTGTGAATTCTTAAGTCCAAGAAGACAAAGTCTCTATTATTTCAATTTCTCTTATGTCATTTGACACAAGGTTGGCATTGCCCTTTGATATAAAGATTGAACAGCAGATTATTATTCACTATTTTTTCTTTACATTTTGTAAGAGACTTCTAAAATTTTTCTCACTTTCAACCACACTATGCTATCATCAACATATTGTTGATGTTTCTTCTGACAACTTTAATTCCACTTTCCATTTCTTCGGTTGCAGCATTTTTCATAATATATTTTGCATATATGGTAAATAAATAACTGTGTATAACCTTGGCACACACCCAGTTTTGAATCATTTAGTTGCTTCATATGTCACTGGAACTGTTGCTGCCTAATCATCATACAGCTTGAGTACAGAAGGCAAATACCATGGATGTAATGAATATCAGATAGGATGATATCCATGCTTGGAAAAGAGAGATAGAAGCTGATAGAAAATAAGTAACAGTGCCTCTGTATCCTAAAGATGCTTTTTTTCCATGAGGCAACTGGACTTTCTTGTTTTTCTTTGAATACATTTCACTTCTCATCCAAGAAGCTTCTTCAGTTCCGACTGGATGGTGGGGAATGGAAAGATTTATACTCCTGCAGGCAGCTGTTCAGCAGCAAAGTCCACATTTTGGACAGAGGACCACTGGTTTGAAAGAGGGATCAAAAAGGCCATCTATTGAACAGCTCCCTCAACAGAGGGGGAGGAATCAGACATCATCTATCTCCAGTCTACAACACAGTCCTTTCAATAGTTCCAAGAAGGCTCCACACCCATTTGCACTATTCAGGTGACCCTGAAGATGCAGATAAGCCTCCAGGTAGCTTTAACGACTCGCTAAAAGAATGCAAATGAACAGCTGTCTGCAGGAGTATAAATCTTTCCATTCCCCACCATCCAGTCAGAGCTGAAGAAACTTCTTGGATGAGAAGCAAAACATCTTCAAAGAAAACCAAGAAAGTCCAGTTGCCTCGTGAAAAAAAGTACCTTTGGGATAACTATGACCTAATAACAACAATAACAACAACAACAACACAATACTACTACTACTACTACTACTACTACTACTACTACTACTACTACTACTACTACTAATAATAATAATAATAATAATAATAATAATAATAATAATAATAATAATAATAAAGTTGGAAGGAACCTTGGAGGTCATCTAGTCCAACCCCGTGCTCAGGCAGGAAACCCTATACCATTTCGGACAAATGGCTGTCCAGTCTCTTCTTAAAAACTTCCAGTGTTGGAGCATTCACTGCTTCTGGAGGCAGGTTGTTTCACTGATTAATTGTTCTAACTGTCAGGAAGTTTCTCCTTAGTTCTAGGTTGCTTCTCTCCTTGATTAGTTTTCATCCGTTGCTTCTTGTCCTGCCTTCAGGTGCTTTGGAAAATAACTTGACTCCCTCTTCTTTGTGGTGGCCCCTGAGATATTGGAACACTGCTATCATGTCACCCCTCATCCTTCTCTTCATTAAACTAGACATACCCAATTCCAGCATCCATTCCCTATATGTTTTAGCCTCCAGTTCCCTAATCATCTTTGTTGCTCTTCTTTGTACACTTTATAGAGTCTCAACATATTTTTTACATCGTGGTGACCAAAACTGGATGCAGTCTTCCAAGTGTGGCCTTACCAAGGCATTGTAAAGTAGTATTAACACTTCACGTGATCTCGATTCTATCCCTCAGTTAATGCAAAGGGACCTGGATGACTGAGAATTTCCATAGATATTTAGCAGTGCCTCTGTATGTTAAAAGTAACCACACCTGCACAAAATTTAAGTGAGTGAATTTGGTAACACTATAGAGCAGGCATGTCAAACTGCTGGGTCATGGGCTGGATGCGTCACGCCAAAACCGCGCCCACCCCATTGCCGGCAATGGGGAAAAAGTCGTGATACATCATGCGACGTCACATGACATCACGTGACATCACAAGTTTGACATGCCTGCTATAGAAAATATATAGGTTAAAAAAAATGGAATGACAAATGCTTAGTGCCAACTATTGGCTAATCTACCAAGAAGCAGATGTGAATGTTTTATAATTTCTGTTTAAAGAAGCATGCAGTGGTAGTGATGGGTAACTAATTACCCTGATCCTAGCTTGGACCAAACTTTCTTTGGTATGAAAATTCCTGGCGGCTTTTGCTGAAAACTTTCTTCCTCAGGACATAGAAGAGAATCAGCTGTCCTTGATTTAACATTAACTAATAGACAGAACATGGTTGATGAAATGGAAGTAACAGTGCTCTTGCTTCAGATAAGTCAATCATAAATGCAGTTGGGTTTCATAGGTACACAAGCAAAGCTACTGGCAAGATACTACAAACGAAAAAAGTCAAATATGAGTTGAATCACATCAGGAAGGTTTTATAGCAAGGATTTCTCTAAATGGAAGTGATAATGGCTACAGACTGCATTATTCTAGTCACTTTAATGGGCATAGGTTGCTTTCTAAGTACTAGAAATATTCCTTCCCCAGCATATCCTGCTACTCCTATAATTCTACTTTTGATTGTAATTTCCATTTTTATTATTTTAGAAATATTTATCTTTTATGATTTTAATGCTTTTAATGCTATAAGCTGCCCAGAGTCATTTCGAAATAAGATGGATGGCAAATCAGTTTAATAAACAAACAAATAAAATGTATTATATTATCCAGTATATGTATATAAAATGGATATTGTACTATTGTCACTGGATCAAACCTTGAAGAAATGTGTAGCAAAGGGTAATGTACGTTAAAATGTAGCATTCCCAATTATTTAATATAGAAAACAAAAATGTTGGCTTATTTCAATGTAAGCAGCATGACACTGTAACACGGGTTAACTTTTATGCTTTGAAAGAATTGTCGCAATTCTAAAGTCTACTTATCTTTGCTGGGAATGTTTCAAAATCTCTGGATTTATATATTCATTACCTTTCTTTAACATTTTGAATGATACTCAAGGAAACCTGGTTCACATACTTAATAACAATGTTTTCTTCCTTTTAAGAGCCTTTAAAAGAAAAGAAAAGAAAAGAAATGACAACAAACACCTCATATTGTATTAAATATTGACTTGGCAGTGCCTGTTTAAAATTAATATCATGCTTTGGAGATTGAATGGCAAGCATAGATACTGTGAGGGTTTTATTTTCCATTCTCATTTTGTTTGTTTACCAGTAGGCTGTTCCAGCAAACACATACTGTAGAAAAGCGGGGACATTATAGAGGTATCCCGCTGGATAATATTGTTCTCTGGAGAGTAATGTGTCACATTAACATTCTAACCCTTCAATTTTTTATTCTGTGCAAAAGCTTTATTTTGTCACACGTCACAGTGCCATGTTACCTTTTTAATATTCACATCTTGAGTGTTTTTCACTATGCCCTGACAAGAGCAATAGCGAAACAAATGATACACAAGCTGTATTTTTTAGGAGGTGCAACATTTCTGTCTCAACCTGGCAGTGTTTGAACACTTACTAATAAAAGCACTAGCTGTTTGTGGGTTAATGTCAGTCACGTCATAGAAATAGGCCCCGATCCCAGAAGTAGTTATGTCCTTGTGACAGTGGGACTGTAGGTGGTTAAGATCTAAAAACCTCTTTAAGTATTGGGGTCGCGTTCAAGAGAAAGCTGTGTGATTGTCTCCATCTTCTCTTTCTGAAAGGTCTCTGATGTCAATGATTCGTAAGAAGTCTCATCCAAACTTGACCAAAAAAGAAAAGGCCTCCTCTCAGCAACAATCAGGTATAGTGTATTTTAAATGGATCATTTTGTCATAGCAGTTGCACAATATTGTGCCTTCTAGGCACCTTAAATAAAATAAACAAAATTTAAGAACATTCCTATTCACTGAAAATCAGTACAAGCAAGCGGGTGAGGGGGTTTGCTATGAATAATTGTGGTGGTGGGCCCAAAAATGTAAAACAGAATATTTCTAAATCCCAAGGGGATAAGATTCTGCTGTGAAGTACAGCCTACCTAATATACTCAAGCTGAGTTTCTGTGTTTGATTAGTATGTGTAACCTTGTTTCTACCTGCTGATTCCTTCCGACTGATTCCTCGTGATAAACGATCAGGTAATCACAGCATCATACTCTGAACATCCTTCTTTCTGTGCAATTGTGTTATGGCAGACAACAGAATTGCAATGAAAAGCACTCCTATTGTGGATCCACAACACAACAACATGCAATCCCAGAAGCCAAATATTTGCCCCATAAAACAACCTGTGCTACTCTTCAGCATGCTAACAGTTTCCCACCAAGCCTTCCATATATATCCCAATTTCCATTCTGATTGGACAGCTGCAGGGTTTTAAATAGGACAGGAAAAAAACACGATGGATGTAAAAAGTGTGCTGAAGAGTAAATTAAGAAAGGCCATGGGGAGAAGGGGAGATGGAAGATAGTGTGCTCTGAGTTCTGGAGAGGATGAAGGAAAGAGTAAAGGGAGCGACAGAGTGGTGAAAGGAGGGAAGGAGAGATATTATGTTAGATTTCTGTATCTTTGTAGTTTGTATCTTGTATTTTGCATGATAGCACTCTTTAAGTCTTGGATCAGGGCTTCCATTCTGTTTTGGGAAATATTGGAAATTGCCAGAAGGAAAAGATTTTTCTGTCTACCTCTATTCCTGATGAAATGGAATTCTTTCCTTTCACTAATTAAATTCAAGCACCTGTTTCCTAAGAAATTATATAATTATTTTCCCAGGATTCCAAATGAGCATTTATATTTTTATATCCTCTTAAGTTATCACTTCTTTGGGTAGGCAGCCAAGGTTGAAAGCGTCTCTTGCTTCTCCAAAGAGGGTAGTGGCTCTGTTCTCCAGATTTAACATGCCCATTCATAGAATAACAGATATATCGATGAGCTCTTTAATAAAGAAAACCACGAATCTTTTATGTCTTTCTTCTTTTTCCTCCTTCAACAGTTAGGACTGAGGTCTTAAGGCAGACATGTCAAACACAAGCGGCCCGCAAAGTGGTTTCACGTGGCCCGCGAAGCCATCCTGGAAACCGTGAGGGAACGGCCCCCACTGCCTTGGCCCTGGCCCAGGCCGGCCAGGAGCCAATGTACAATTTTGTGGTGGCCATCTATGCTGAAACGCATTCAGTCTTAGCTCCATAAGCCCCCTCCCCTGCACATGACCTGAGAGGAACAGTGAGGTCCTCCAGTGGACCATGCCTTGGCACTTGCCCCAGTCCCACCCCCTTCTGCCAGAGACCCTCAGATCTGTCCCACTCCTGCCCAGGCCCCCCACAGGCACCCTTGACGCGAACGATGTAGAGCTGGCCATGCCCACCCAGTAGGCCACACCCACTCCATCCACGCCCACCCAGTAGGCTGCACCCACCTTGGCCACACCCACCCAGCCCCCTGAGGGCAACCGCAATGCTGATGTGGCCCTCAATGAAATTGAGTTTGACACCCCTGTCTTAAGGTAAGACAAGATAAGAAGCTGTTCTTGTATGTTTTTCTTCTCTGATCAGGCAGTTGGAAGGCCCAAGGTGCTTGCTGGTGCCTTACTTATTCTTACTGGCCAGGAGCATCTTCCCACTGGGTTTCACAGTACCATCAAGACAGAGCAAATTCAACTGCCTACTGACCCCTTCAGGGCAAGTGGATTCTTTCCTCCATTTGGATAAGAGCACTACCTGTGGAAGCTTGATTTAGATACAGAAGGGGTAAAATGACTTTCCTACTACTATTCCCTTCAATTATCTTGACACAAGGCGGGATAAAACACACCCTGATCTTTTCCAGTTGGCTGGTCTTCTGGTTAATAAGTAGGTTATAAGTATATGGCTGAAAGTGAGGAAGTCTCATTCTGTACTCCCATTTTCACCTGAATTGCCACATAAAGGGAAAAGATAGCATAGATGAAGATTTTATTGTTTCTGGTTGTAGCAAAAAAGGGGCATAAATGTTCAGAGACAGTCTTCATCATATAGAGAATACAGAATTCGATACACATATAGCTAAACCTTTCCGCCACTATTACTAAGATACAAAATACTTCCTTGAAGTCTGGCCAAAAGGAAGAAACTCCAAGTAGGAAAGGAAAACCTAGACTGATAATAATCCTGAGGAAAATTGAATCCATGTCACCGATTCAGAGGATTTTAAAGATTGATATTCAACTGAACCCAGAACCTTCATATTTTCTTTAAAAAAAGTTCATATATTTTAGCAATAACTTGATCATTTGTACAGTTCTTGTTTCAAATTCAATCTTACTTTGTTTAAAATCAAGTTATTTTATCTTCTTTAAATCTTTTGAATAATTATATATATAAAAACCATTGACAGGAACATTCTTCTGTTGCCAGTTCTTTTATTTTTATTCTGTATTCTCCTTGAGAAAATTCTAATACAGCAGAGTAAGTCAACCATTTATGTTTAGTAATCATTTCTCTTCTATAAAATACTTCCTGTGCTGAGAGCCACAAAAGTATTTTCAGATTCCATGTTCTTAATATGACACATCTAACAAATTATTTTTAAAATCTACATTAACCTTAACTTCATCATACAATGCCACCCAAATCTTAAATCATGCCCTTCTAACTCTAAAAACCTCCTGTTTCTTAGCAACATCCATTCATTCATCCAGACCAAAAACAGATTGCAAAATATAATTTCAGATCAGGTAAGCCCAGTCCTCCTCTTTTTTCTGCATCTTGTAACATCTTACATTTAACTCATGTTTTTTCTCTCCCTGCAATACAAACTTAGATATGTCTTTCTGCCACTATTTAAGTGGTACATCAGATGTCAAAACTGGTATCATCTTGAACTACCATTCAAGACAAGACATTAATCAGAGTAATTCTCACCAACAATGGCAATTGTGTTTTTCCCCTCTTCACGTCTTTTTAATTTTGTTCCAGATCTTAATGTAATTATTTTGAAACACCATGAAATTCATATTTGTCATACTAATATCCAAGTATTTTATCTTCTTCTCAATCTCGAAACCCATTTCATTCTTCAATTCTATTTGATCTTGTGACTTCATATTTTTTGCCAACATCATTGTCTTTGTTGCAAGTGCACCAAATTATTTGAATTTTACCATTAAAGTTTCAATTCAAATTCAAGGGGTCCTTCTAGTTACTGTATGTTCAAAGAGCTGAGCTTGTAATTATAAATGACACAAGCTTATCTGCAAGTAGACACATTTACTATTTTTATTTTTATTTTATTTTGGGAACAGGAGAAGTAACAGATCTGAAGAGACAAGCTGTGGAAGAAATGATGGACAGAATTAAAAAAGGAGTTCATCTTAGACCAGTTAATCAAACCAATCGTTTTAGGGCAAAGGTTGGTAGATAATAATGTATATAAAAATGAAGGAGAGGGATCTATAGAAATTGACTATCACCTTCTTATAATTCCTATAATTGAACTTTTATTTTTATGAATATCCTATCTGCTCTGATCTGCTATGTTAATATGACAGGGTTTTATGTCATTACTTAGACTGAGATAGGGTCATCAATATTAACATACCACCAGCCAATTCATGTGGTTCCCTTTTCTGATATGAGAATCCTTAGATTTGAATAAGATTTTAGTACTCAGAATACAATGTCTTGATCCTGGTAGCTGGATCAGCTCCTAGCACATATAGAGTAAGCTATATGTAGCAAAAATAGGTGTATGCTTAAAATGACTTCAGTTGTTTAACTAGAAACCTTATAGATAATACTGTTTTAAAAAAAATGTGGATTCTGACAGTCACCTGTCTCAGAGCCTCTTCAACTGACTCATAGGCTGACTGTGAAGAAAAGAAGTTGATTTTGTTCAGTTTCAGGGGAGAATGGAAACCATCAGTATTGTGAATCATTCTGTATTATTACAGTTAAATATAATCACACTTGAACAAGGTATTAGAACATTCTTTTTAATCAAAAATATTCCAAACTATAAAAAAAATCCTGCCCAACTTTCTGCCTGCTTTTCTTTTTCCTGCCTAACTTTATTCTATTACAATTTATTTAAGATATAACTGCTACATTCCAAAACCTTATACCTCAAAATAGACACTTTCTTGTGGAATCCTACTTTTATTTTTCTTTCTGTAGATGTAGTTTCTTTCTTTCTTTCTTTCTTTCTTTCTTTCTTTCTTTCTTTCTTTCTTTCTTTCTTTCTTTCTTTCTTTCTTTCTTTCTTTCTTTCTTTCTTTCTTTCTTCCTTCCTTCCTTCCTTCCTTCCTTCCTTTCTCTTTCTTTCTTTCTTTCTTTCTTTCTTATTTTATTTAGCATTTGCAAAATCAGATTATCTTGATGAATGTTTTGTTTTTAATTACAGCCAGAAATGGCCAAACCAGGCGAAAGTGCGGTGAAAGAGCTAAAAGGAATACTGGTAAATTGGACTGGGATCTGGCAGGGTAGGGGTGGAAATGGAATGGAAAGAGGCAGGGACGCCAACTGTGATTTTTTTTCCTGGTAAAACTTTGGTGATATTTGGCATATGCTAAAAAAAAAGATGCAGACAGATATCATAAGATGTGTGGGTATCTCTTTTAATTTCACCTGTAAGAATGTAGGTACCCCTTTTCCATCTAAAGTCTTCAGCCTGTAGACTGAATAAGATCTTAGTACTAGCTATAGTAAGATCTAATCTGCTACTTGTACATCCTTTCTGCACTAGAACTAAAAAGAGCACTTTATAAAACCAACTTCTAATACGCTCACAAGCCTAGTCATTAGCACAGTGAGATGGGAAGAATAGGATAGGGGGACATTAACAAAATACTTATATGTATATTGTTACTGTGCTAATTATGCATTTTATGTTGGCCTCTGTATAATTGAGGTAAACAAAGTGTTATTAATTTGTTCCATTTCAAGTGTGATGTAAAACAGCTTATTCTGTTTGGTTTGCTACTAGATCTGTAGCATGAGCACAATAGCAAGGACTGATTTGCTAATAATATGACTGCTCTGTTAAATTCAAAGAACTAACAAAATGCAAGATTTAACTTAATTGGAGGAAACATTGGGAATTAAATGCTGTTTTGCTTAAGTCTTTAAAGATGTGCCAATTTTAAAAATTATATCCTGTGTTTTCATTTTTTTCCATAGTCATTTTCAAGAGAATGTAGGCATAATCCAGACTGCATAGTGTATGTGTAAGATGTTTTGTTTTGTGCTGCCCCCATAACTTGGTCTATAATTTTAGAAGAAACCTTAGAAATAGATGGTGTGAGGTTTATTTACAATTATCATTAAGTTATCCTGATTCTCATACTGGTCATTTTTCACTGACATATTTTATTACAGGAAACTTTGAACACATCTGCAAGTTCCAGAAGTTTAAAATCCCTTGACACATACGGTAATGAAACAGAATTAGAAAGAGTTCTGAGGCTCAGAAAAGTGACAACTGATCAAGATAGTAGCAGTAAGTAATGTTTTCAGAACCTGCAACTGGATTATGTTACACTTTCAATAGTACATCACTGATTATGTTTTTTTATGAAACTATAATATGCAAATCCTCATTACTTGGCAGAGCTCTGATCATATTTCCAACTAATTCGTGTTCTCATAATAGTTGCATTCTTAACATCATAGTATTGCTTAGTAAACTATTAGATTAAGCAAGCTTCTACTCCTTTGGACATTGAGATAAAAGCTGCTGTGACTTTTTTAGTATGAACTTTTTCAGTTCATAAGATGAGCAGATACATTAACAGTTGGATATCATATTAACAATAACAAAGGGATGTCAGGATGGCCTGAACATTAATATATACTATAATATATTTAGAACATTTCTAAAACAACATAGTTGTAAATCATTTGGAATTGGTAATTTAAAGGGCTGCTTGCAGTTATACAAATATATCTCCCATTGAGATATTCTTCAAAAGCCTTTTTTGTAAATTTGGCATAATCAGATTGACTACTGTTGGATAGAATATCTTTTCAATGATCAGTAAAATTCCTTCTCGTGTATCCTTACTATTCCTGCATTATTTAATTAGTAAATCTTTATGCTGAAACATCTTGAAGCAGTTTTTAATTATAAAGTAAAATAAATAATAGAACAGTACTTAATATAATGTGAAACCATTGAATTTAAATTCATTAAAATATGGAGGAAAACATGGAAAAATATGTCTGCATTTGTACTGGGGAAACCTGGAGACAGGTTAAGTTTTCAGCAGCTGCCTAAATGTAATGTAGAAAGCACTTCTTAAATTTCAGGAAGAAGAAAAGAGCATGGCTCCAGAAAAGGGCTGCTAATACAAGCCATCAAATAGCATTCAGAAGTTCTCAGCATGTTTAGCAGGATTGTCCCCAATACCTCAGCAATCAACCAAGACTATAAATCTAATGGGATAGGCAATCTGTTGATGTCCTGGTCTCACTATGTATCATAATCAAAATATTGCACCAGGTTTAGTAGCCAGTTTTTAACCAGTACAGTATCTTCAATAAAGATGTCATCTTCAGGGCCAGGTGTCCCATTCAGCAACTTAGCGACCACATTCCACACCATCTTCAACTTTGTTTTATGCAAATTGCTATGCAGAACTGTTGCATTCTGTAGGTTTTTGCTGTTTCTATAAACCATCTTAGGAAGGTGTTGTCCTGAACAATGGCAAATAAAAAAAATAAGTAGTCAGGAAATAGCTTTTCTATTTTTTTTCCAATAATAGGTGTAAGTGCAAACATGTCCTCTCCTCCATTTCCCTGATCCATTACCATGCATATCCAAATAATGCAAGCATGAAGGGAGAAAGTGAAAACTGCATGTTGTTCGATGAACATTGGTGTACACGAGAGCAAACAAAACTTTTTTCAACTTCTACATTTTTAAAAAATAGTGCCTCTTTTTTATAGAAATAGATAATCTTCGTTGGAATATGTAGTTCAGATTGACAAAAGGTTGTAGAAAATATGTTCTGTGTGGTCCATTGATTTGAGTTTTATTAACCACTCTTCTAAAGCAGTATCTCTTGATAAGAGTAGGAATGGTTAAAGGTGGTCAAAGGATATTGGCTGCAGATAAACCTCAAAGTACCTGCTCTAATTAGCCTTTAGCTATGGTCATGACTCTAACTTTGGAGAAAAAGCTCTATTTGATAACAAGCATGTTCCTTTCTCCACAATACTTATATAGTGTATCTAGACACTTGGCAAAAATAGTGAATTATACAGTTGAATTAATTATCTTATTCCTTAGGTTAAACTCCCAGATGTCAACTGGGAATATATTAGCAAGAGATCTGAACATTAGAAATGAAATAAATGATCCATAGTTTTATGCCCAATATAAGCATTATTTAAAGGTATTTAGAGATTTGAGCTAAGCCAACAATATGTAATACAAATGTTGGACTCTTCTTCATTTCAGATCCAACTGGAACTTTGGCTACATCTGAATCTAAATCTATGCCAGTTTTGGGTTACATTGGAACAGAATCAGAATTGACTAAAAAATATTTAGCAGCAAACTTCAGTTGCAAATCTTCAATGCTGGATGAACAGAGTCATAAAATGGTAAAAAGCACAAGTTCTGCAATTGTCACTCAGTAAGTAATAACTTTGGTTGATGTCTCCAAATGCTACATACTTCAGAGTTTATGAACTATTTTATTTGTAATAATTTTTAGATATTTTTGAAATCTTATCTTATTCAAGGCAATGAAATTTCATAATGGTTCACATGTACATAATAGTGATGAAGTAAACCTAACATCCATGCACATAGAAACTTTTAAAAATAATAGTTGGGTTTGCTATTGCATTTTACACCAGTTAACATTTCTAATGGTCTTCAAGAGCAGCCCCATGTACAATGAATTACAGTAATTTCAGTAATCTAAATGAGAACTTGAGTGTACATCCTCACAACATTCTTTTCCAGGTAAGACTGCAAGTGGTGTACCAACCAAAGTTGAACAAATGTTCTCCTGGCTACAGTTTTTATTTACTCTTCCAGCAGCAGGTATGCGTGCAGGAGGAACCTCAAGTTAATAAAGGACTTGCTCTCTTTGAGGAGCATTGCCACATCAAGAGTCAAAGTAGTACTGTCCAAGAATCAGTAGGCTTCTAATTAACAGCCATTTTATGTTGTTCAGTCTGTTTCTCTGTATCCAGAGCCTAATAGAGCATTCCTGGGATTTCTTGTCAATTTCTTGACCAGCTCTACTTCAAAGGCCTGGTACCATTTGAAAATCTTCTGAATCCATCAGGTTGTGGAATAGGCCTTCTTGATTGCTCCTCACTATGTTGACTGGTGGCTCCCATTAATCTATTTTTACAAGGTCTACAATAAGGAATTCCCCAGAACCAGATAATATCTTATCTGCCCCAGTATGAAGCCCAGATCCAGTATGTGGCCAGATATCTAGATTGGGCTGGTAATAACTGGGCACATGGCCACGATCATCATGGTAACCATGAATTCCTAAGCTGTCTCCAGACCCAGAAATGGGACATTGAAATCACTCCAAATCATTATGAAATCTTCTATTTGTGCCAGCTTTTTGAGGGTTTGCATTCCTCATTTTTGACATTAAGAAAGATATAGAACTTTGAAAGAACAACTGCAATTTCAGTAACCAGGATACTGATCCTCAGCCATGGTAGTTGCTTAACCTAAATAATACAAGGACTCTAATTGAAATTAGACATTTAGTAGCAATATTATATCATTGGTTGCAGCAAAGAAGATGAATATTTTCTCAGCTTAAGGTGCAGCTGTCGAAACAACGCTTAATCAGTGGGATTCAGGCTGTTGAGCTAGTTGAAGTTGTTGGGATCCAACACTTTGAAGCCTCCATCTGTTTAGCTGAATAAATCCTTAGTACAGTTGGACAAGGTATTACCTGACTGTACATTTTCTTTCAAAGTGCTGATCTATCATCAAAGAGTTAATCCCTCTTCAGAAATACATACTTCAGATGGATCCGGTCGAGGGTCAGTTTATTTTATAACAATTCACAGACTTTTAAGAAACTCTTCTCAGGTTTTCATTTGGTCCTTTTTCCAGGATGTCAGGCAGTTTATCACTGAAAGAAAAAAGAAATAGGTGAGACAAATGTTATAATAATGGTTAATTAAACCTCTGATTTCCTGCTTTATCAGTAGAAAAAGGAACACCCATTCTCCAAGGCCTGCATCTCATAGTTCAAAGGGGTAAATCTCAACAAATGAAGTGGAAATTCAATTCACTTCTATTTATGTGCATTGCTTTTATCATTTGTAGAAAAGAAAAGGGAGTTATTTCCTCTGTCACTTCCCTTTATGGTTTTATTTTATTTGCTTCTAAATTTGGGTGTTAAAAGAAAATCTCCCTTTCTGATCATCAGCACTGTCTGATAAAAAAATTTCCTTTACTTTTTTTTTTTTTTAGCTTTCTGATTAAATTTCTTTAATTTGACAGGGCTGCATTTTTAACCACTTTTGAACCATATAAAAGGCAATTCAGTTCTGATCCGGCTTGATTTTTGTTTCCTATGAACTACAGCATTGGTCATCTATAGATTTCCGCCTCTTGAATGGATAATGTTAATCAGTATATTCTGCTACCCTTGCTACCTTTTTGTCTATCTTTTATTCTAAGAAACAAAGTGGAAATTACATTTGCAAGGGAGGAAATGAAATAATTGTAGACCCAAGGTCTCCCAGAATGCGTGGTGAATTGACTGTCAAAAGGATCTTGTGTTGACTATCATAGTTGTTAGATGCAGTAAAAGCAGACATGATGTTTTGTTTAGTATACAGCCTGTCTATTCAGCAGCAGCCAAAAAAAAGAACCTTTGGGGTTAATCTGCTTTCCAGAATTTTTTTTAAAAAATATCATAATCTATATCCTTTGAGATTAAAACAGTATAATGTAGGGGTTGCCTAATAATATTCAAGTACTTGTATAAACACCTAAGTATATACCTGATCCTGTAGCTGTTTCTGGAATATTACAAAAGCTCTTACACTGAAGATTTGTTCAGTACTGATTAAAATGAAATTAGTATGGCAAAAAAACCCATTAGGTAATGTCTATTCAAACTGATGTCCGCTGTTTTTTTATTTTTTTATTTTTTAATTTTACTTGCCTCTCTTACTCCTCTATTAAAGCCAACCGCTTAAATCAAGAACAAAAGAAAGGCTGGCCTTTAGGATCATAATCTAAAAATGCATGATACAAGAGATGGAAGAGAAGAGAGAGACAGACAGAGCAACAGAGAGGGAGGGAGAGGGAGAGATTGGTTTTTCAAGGGTAGAAAGGATGCTTTGAATATAGAGAAGTTGCACTGCTATTTGGGAGCATTTCTTTGCATAAGAATTTGTAACTCTTGTTTCTTTGGACAATAAATAACACCTGGATGTTCTGCTCTTAAGCTGTCTAGTTCCAAAGTCCTCTTAATAGGCTCTATTAGTTCATTATGGTGTGTGTGTGTGTGAGAGAGAGAGAGTAAAACAAGTTTCTTGCAGACTTTTTTTCTTAACTATAAGGAGTCAGTTTAGTCTCTCTTTAGCATGATGCTTTTTATAAGAAGCAAAGCAAGCAGTTTGTGAAAAATCCATAATCTCCTTTGGATAGAGGAAACGAGAATGTGCTGCATCAGTTCCCTACTTCTAGGGCAATTGGCTATGCTGTTCAGGAATGACTAGTGATGACTATAGAAGAGACCATAGAAAGTTCCACTTGAATAGGACAACATTTATTTTGTATGTAAAAAATCCAAGTTTTTACATTTCCAGTGAAAGCATCTCAGGTAACAGGGCTAAGAAAAGTATTCTTTTTAACTCATGCAGTGTAATTGTTGATAAGGATAATACAACTCCTTGCATTTCCTTTACTTGCAACAGATTGTGGATTTATGCCTATTTGATTTAAAGCAAACACTAGCATAAGTACCTCTGCAACATTATACAAATTGCACATTATGATGTCTGTGTTAACCTTTTAAGTAAACAATTTAAATATTTATTTGATTTAAAAAGCAAATAAATTTGATTTTAATGCACGAAGTATTAGCATTAATAATTTAATAATTTAAACGTAATTGCATTTAAAATTAAGGATCCCTTGGTTATTGTCTTTAAATCGGGGAATTCCATTTTAAAATATTAGCTTTGTCCGTTTTCAGATCACCTCAGGACCTGTGACTGTTTGCATCTGAAAATCAGTAGTATTCCCTGAAGCAAGGTGGCTAATTCAATGTCCAAGCTGCTTAGGCAGAGATGTTTCACAAAATGGACATGAGAAAAAAAGAGATATGATCACTTTAACGTATTTTGTGGTTGGTTAAATAGAGAAGGTTGCTTTTGTGAACTGTTCATTATACAAATGGGCGGGGGTGTTCCATTAAACTATAATGCCTCCTTTTGGCATAGCCGACGTGCAATAAATATGTGGCACTTCAAAATGTTATAATGTATGAGAGCAATAAGCAAACTCTTTCTCAACATAAGATAGAATTTCCTTTTTTAAAAAAAACTTGAGTCAGGTTTTGCAGTAGATTGTTCAACAAAGTTTTGCCCTGCACTGAGATCTTTATGTTATATGATTCCTTTTTTCTTTTTATAGTTGTTTTACATTAAAGATGAGGTGTTGGCAGATGGAAAGAAGTACTCCACCTCATGAGCCTGAGTCCCATTCAACATTACAATGGCTGCTCTTTAAACCAACCAACCTACCAAACAAACAAAAAGAACAAAACTACAGATAGTCCTTGACTTAGGACTGTGACTGAAATCACAGCAGTGCTGAAAGAAGGGACTTACGACTGGTTCTCAAAGTAACGGCTGTTGCAGTGCCCCTAAGATCATGTGATCAAAATTCAGGCGCTTGGCGGCCCATCTGCATTTCTGACCTCGGGCACATCAACTCCCCCCCCCACACAATTGTGTCCTTGAGCTCCCATTTTAAATTTTGTGGCCCTGATGCTCTAGCTGACTTTTGCTGTTTTCTTTCTCCTACTGCTGACCAAGCATGCCCAGCTGGTCCTTTGCAAGGCAGCTGCTGGCCACACAAAGCTTGTGGCCATTTCCCACAGGAGACCTGAGAAAGATGGCTTTATGTGGCCAGCAGCTGTCTCGCAAAGAACCAGACTGGGCACATCTCATTGGCAGCGGGAGCAAGAAGACAGCAAGGGTCAACTGGGTAGTGGAGTGCAAGGCAGCAGGGCCTAAGAATGCAAGGTATGAGGGTGGCTAGGACTGAGCTAGAAAGGCTGTGGTTTCCCAGAAAGTGGTCATTTTCCACTGCATTACAGGGTCCTGCTTGGATAGTTGCAGTTCTTGCAGTCCTAGAACTCCAGCATACCAATCAACCCCTGATCCACAGGGTATTTTTTCCCCAGCCTCCTTAAGCTTGTGCCACACTGCACCCGCTCCCCAACATGCATAAATACTGTCCCAGGCCTCCTGGGACCTCCCCCATTCCCCATCGCACTCTCACACTCCTTACGTGAGACTCCTCCCACTTCCTGCTTAACTGCCCGCGAGTTTGGAATTTTGATGGTAACTGGGACTGCCAGGATTACTCTCTCTAAGCAAAGGAAATTGCATGATGTTGCTGACCACATTGGATAGCAGTGGAAATTCCAGTCCCAATTGTCATCATAAATTGCAGTCTATCTGTATGCATAGAAACATAGAATGTATAGGGCTGTTCTAATTCAGTTGGATTAAAATATGCAATGTATGGCAAAAGCTAATGCAAGGACTAGTCAGATTTAATGGCAGTCTTCTGCCCTTATGCAGACTTAAATCCAATAAAAGTGATAGGATTACTATGTTGGAGCATGGGATTAAATGGCAACATGCTGTTATTCCTGAGAGGCTGATGATAAACAGCCTTCTTTATTATTCCTATGGTAATAAGTTATTTGCTGCCAATAGAAAGGACAAGAGGTAAGACTTGTTCCAAAAAAGATAGAGGTGAGTGAGCCCATGAAGCTGTGGAATCTTTGATGTTTTAAAAGGAAGACTGAATGAGCACCTGGCATACTTAGTTCCTTTGGTGGGGGGGAAGGTGTCTCTATGTATTGGTGCAAGGTAGAAACATATAAAAGGTAAGTAACCCAGAGTGTTGAAATTCCACCAGATTCTGCCCTACCCTGAGCAGGGTCACATAAAGGATTGAAAAAGCATTGCAGTGTTAAATTAAAATAAGCACTGTGCATTCTCACTTTGTGGAAATCTCTAAACAGACCAAGGAGGAATTGTTCATGTTTACCTCAGGTGTCTATCAGATCTGGTAATTAAGTTGTCTTCCTTCTTAATAGAACTATGAGACAGCAACGGTCTGTTGCTTTGTAAGCAACAGGCATGAAGAGGTCTTTTGCCATATCATCCATTCTTCTTGCCAAGGTCAACATAATGCTCTGTACTGTTTTAATGGCTATGAAGGGCACTGTGATCATTTTTATTTCCCTGAAGCATATTCTAAAGTGCTTCCCCTTTGAAGGGAACAGGGAACCCACGTAAAACTTCACTCATGTACTAAATGTGTAAAAATATTTATATTTAGTTGTCTCAAACTTCTTAAAAAAAGGAATCTTAGCTGCATTAATTCATGAAAAGGGTCGTGCTATTGAACTTGGTTTCAGTTATTATTCCTAACTGCAGAGGAGGAGGTTTGGGACAGAAAGACTAAAAAAAATAATGAAAAAGGAGCGAACGAAGGCTAAGTTAAAATATTTATTAAAGGAATCTGATGTCTGAAATCCATCCTCAGCCATGAAAACTCTCTGGCTATTTTGGACTGTGCCTTATCTCTTCCCAGTCTCTTCCCAGTGTGGATATTGGGGAATAATTAGAAACAATAAATGATATCAATAGTTATTATATTTGGAATAAATTGGGACAGTTTATGGCATTTTTAAAAAATGGAAGAAGGGTATATTTCTCTTCCTTTTTTTAGTAAACAATTCCATATAGTAGAAGATTCAGTTAACAGAACAAACTACATACAGGGTAAGACTTAATCTGATGATTTTATACAATTAAAGGATTTTCTCTCCTTCCCTCAGCTGTAACCTTAGCACTACTGAATTATCTACTGACACTGCAGGAAACAGCCCAGTCTAAGAGACACAACTACAAAGGTTTTCCATCTGTAGTCTCCACATGGACCATTAGACTTAACAACATATTAGGAAGATACAACAAGATGAACTGGAAATTTAGAATCTTCCTTTTTTTTTAAAAAAAAATTGCCCTTTGGACTGCAAAATAAGTGAATTCATTTGGCTACAGCAGAAAAATGCTTTAAAATTGGGCAAGTCAGAGTCTTACCACTATGTTTTCTTGTTCAAGTGATCTTGGAATAAGAATTCACAGGACTATTTCGTCAAGCTAAAGTATCGAACAAGCATTTTGATTATGTCCCTTCTAGCACTAGAGATGGATTGTTATCCAGTTCTTAGCACAACAGGAATCATTGACATGGCTTCTCGGTGATTTATATAAAGTGATGCGTCAGTGATATGCAGTTACTTAGTTACTTGGAAAAAACATGGAATCATTGGGATGGGAAGAATGAGACTTTTATTTGTGGCTGTCTGGTCATTATTTAAATAACCCAGAGCGTATAGTTACAGTAATAATATGCTGTTGGATTTGGGGCATTGGAGATGACTGAAATGAGATTTCATCTAATGTCATCTTCATGAGGTAATCTGTGTACCTTAGTACCCCTATATCCTGCTGGAATCCCTGTTTTGGCACTCCCAGAGTCAAGACAAAAGCAGGGGAACCACAAATTCTATTATTGCTAAAAAGGAATATATAGTTAACTGTTAAAGAGGTAAAATTGGACTTTTTAAAGGCAGCAGACTTTTGGTTATCACAAGAGTGAATACATGGTAGGTAGAGCTGCCTGTGTGATCATTCACAGCAATAGAGGGCAGCAGATTGAAAGAGAATTCATCATTTCCCTTCCTCTTGGTTTTTCAATAAAAATAGCTTATAGAAGTAGCTTTTTAAACATAAAACAATCATTTAATTTGGACCAAGAGTTAATCTGGAGCGGCACAGTGCAGTTTAACACCACTGAGACTATTATGGAAAGAATTAAGAACTGACTGAAACTCGCCCTTATCCAGTCTTGTTCAAATCCTATTCATTGTAACAAGGCTTCATAGGGTAGTTGTGCTTTGTTGCTCTGTTATAGAATTTGGAAATCTATTTTGCACAACAATAACTCTGCCAAATTTCAGTTCAAGATACTGTGTAATAAATCAGCAGTAAAGTCCCTGGACAGATTTTATGATTTTTAACAATATTATTACCTCAATAAATAACAGCAGTTGTGTAAAATATATGTATTTGTGAGGAAGAAGAACGGAAGAAACCCTAAGTGGCAATTTCTGATTTTGTGCTGGAACAAACAACTTATTAATCACTGGAGTTTGCCATTAAACTGTGTTCTATTGACAGACTTTCATCTCCCGTTTTCCTGTCCTTGAAGGTGATAAATATGATTGCTCTGTTATCCATTTTTATTTTAAATGACAGAGGCTTCACAGACTTTGGCTGTGTGTCAGCTGTTGGATGACTGCCATCCACTAATGCAGGCCTCCCATGGAGAGCCCAGTGAAGAATTAGACTCTGATTCACTCGATTGTGTTAAATAGTCCAGCTGTTGAGATTTGAAAGATAGTTACCTCCAAAGTGAAATAAAAAGGACCTTGGCATTTATGGCTTTGTCCATTTTGATAGTGTTGTGGCAATCAGCATTTTGGAGGTAGCATTTTCTAAAATAACTGCCTTGTCGTCATGTCATTTCCAAACTTTCATTCACTATAATGTTAAACATATTTCCCTTTCCATTTTCAGGAGAAACAAAAAAACAAGGCTAAATGCTCTATACAATTTGGGTCTGAACAATTGCAGATTGGAAATGCTAACTGGACCTGTCAGAGGCCAGTTCCTGAACTAATTAGTCTCACACTCATGTGTTAGATGGCAGGGTATATAGTTTGAATCATGCATATTACAAAAGAGAAATAACATTTTTGCTGTTCATGAAATTCTCATTTTTATTGAAGACATTTGCCTCTGAAATACAGAATTCATCATGGAAATCAGCAGGACTTCACTTAGCATGACACACTGCAAGATTTTATTGTTTTAAATGAATAAAAACACATGACTTTATTCTACCTGGCTTGTAGAAAAAATGCCAAAAATCCTTGCACTTTCAGTATTTGTGATTTACTACTGCATTATGTAATGTAGTAATCTCTGTTTAGATCTTCAAACTAAAATTGCAAATTAGCTGGTCTTATTTTAAATTATTCTTACAATATTTATAATTTTGTCAGAGGAATTGGCAAATAATGCTTATAATCCAGAACATATTTAGCGGTTAAGTATTCTGTTTAAGAAAGAATCACCTTCCAAGGCATAATAGACAATAAATACTTTGCCATCGGAGGTGAGATGTGCCTCCATCCTTCTGCCCTTCTAGAAGGGCCTTAAAACCTGCCTCTGCTGGTTGGCTTTTGGAGTCCCGATGGGAGTGCGCTATGCTGGAGATGGCTAGTGGAGAGATAAAAGCCCACTCGTAATCTCGGTTTTCAACCTTTACTAAATTGTTATTAATTTTGATGCTTTTATGTGTATGCTTTTATGCCACTGTAAGCCATCCTAAGTCACTCTGGATAGCAAGGCAAGTGGTAAATAAATATAATAAATAATTAAAATAAATAAATCCATTTAAAATTCACAACAGTAAAATAGTTAAAGCCGATAATATTCAAACTATAGAAAGCTAATAAACCTAGTAAACTTTTGCACCTGATGCCTTGATTTATTTATTAAATTTATATGCTGCCATCTCCCCGATATGGTGACTACTTAATTCTGTCAATAGAAGGACAACTATAGAAGTGTATGTCAATATTCCAGATAACTTCATATGTGAAAAAACTATATATATATATATAGAGAGAGAGAGACACACACACACACATATACAATTTATGTACCGTTCTGAATTTAGTTTCTGCCATATCCAAAGTTTGGGTTCTCTTAAAATAAGGGTTCTAAATTTTTAAATTATGATTGTTTGTTTTTACTATATAGATCTCTGTTGGTAATTTGATTTTAATATAACAGTGTTTAATGTGCTGAGGTGTTCAACTGTCATTAAACCATGTTTTTAAAGTGATATGTTTCTCCTGGAAAAAAAAATGACTAGCCGAATACTTCCAATTTTAGTCCAGCCATTTTTAAGTTCATATTATAACCAGTACTGCTGCCAACTCATGGACTACTTACTATATTTGGAGTCTACTGACTTGCCTTTTACTAAGAGGAAATTCATAGGCAGACTTGTACTATCTTTGTTAGTTGCTAGGAAAAAATGATCTAGGATGGCTGGTTGTATTCACTGATTTTATTTACAAGAAGTAGCAATAGCTATTGAATGGTTGAACTTTGCTGTAGTTTTTCCTCCTCACAGTAAACTATCATTTTTTATACTGTGTTGATAAATGTTTTGAGATGGTGTTAACATTCTGTTCAGTTTGTCAACTTAGATGGAAATTGTATGAGAAGGCAATTACTGTGGGTGTACAGTATGAAAGATAGATTCATAAACTGTGATATTATATCAAACACTTGTTAAGACCGTAACTAGCTGGTTGATTGTTGTTTATATTTAAAAAATCATGTAATATTCCCTTTGGTTTTTTTTAAAATTTGTCTTTTAGGTCATCCAGGAATGCAGGGCTTAAAAACAAGGTTGTTGATGCAGAAAAGCAAGCTGAATTCATGGTACTATTCAATCCAGAGAAAATCAAAGAACAAATGCCTAAAGTTATGGATGAAGGCAACATGACTGAAAACAAGGGTCAACAGCTTCATAAAGACACTAGTACTGAAAAAACAAAAGAGAGCGACAGCTCTCTCTGTTAATTGATGTGCTGAAAGGCATTGACTATTTCTGGAACTTTGTTTTCAATGATTGTCAGTTGTTTTGTCTGTGAATATGGAAAAGGGCTATATTTTTTACTCGTGTTTATATTGAATCCAAAGTCCTTACACCTCTTCCCCCTGTTTTTTCTTATAAATTAGTATATGGTATTCACTTACTAGATTATGCAAAATGTTAAGCTTTATTTGAATTATATTATTTTATATAAGTACTTTATAGTTTGACCAAAAAGCCTGCTAAGCCTAATTTAAATAAATAAAATAAGCCTTAAGTAGGAAATACATGACATGCTCTTACACGACTGACATCCACAATTCAGTTTTTAGTGAATAGAAGACACAATTTATAAGAGTCACTCTTTAAAATCTTCGTATAATTTGTGGACTGCCACTACAAAGTAAAAAAAAATAATTTTGCAATCTGGAATAGTAATGGTAATATATTCTACTAAATCTGAAGAAAATTTTGAGTAAATATTTTAACTGCATAAAAGTTAAAATAAATATCTGTGACTGCAATCTGTATCTGTATTATGGTTAGTCACAGAGCATTCACAGATTTAGAGTGGATTTGGCATTTTTATTCCCCTATTGAATTCTTCCCAAGGACCTAGGATAGGAAATGTTGTTGTTTAATAATTAAGGGTTTATTATTGTATACACAACAATGTGAAATCGCTATTAGGCCTTTATTATTATAAATATAACATAGTATATTAAATTATTATTTTTTGTTGCACAGTCCACCAGATGTTTAGATTGGATTTGAAATTTTTATCTACCTATTGAGTCCTTCTCAGGGACCTGGGATAGGGAGATGTTGTTGTTTGATGGTGTTAAATATATTGTTGTAGGATTTAAGCTATTCCGAGTAAAGTTGCCTTTTGACTGATGGTGATTTTGTCAATGCCAGTGGTGTTTAAATGATGTTCAAATGAGATTGCACCCAATTGGTACTACCTTTGCTTTTTTTGCTGCAGATATTCTATTTCCAGGTATTTATATTTTGTTATCTTCTCCAGTTCTTACTCTTCTACTCTACTGTCTCCGAGTACTGCCACATCCACTATCCAGTTTATTTTGTCTTTATTATCAACAGTTGTTAAATTTGGTGTGTGATTATTATTACCTTTTTCCTCTGCAAGCAATAGGATATGAGTAATCAGTTCTAAAACAATCCTATTTTTTTGGCCAGTTTGGGGCAGAGAGCTTAGATATTTTTTTTATATCTTATGATTCCACCTTTATTACTTTGCAAGTAACTTAAAGCAAACCCGATTAGGTGCACTGGGCTGAGAGAGAATGACTGATCCAAGATGACCCAGCCAGTTTTTCATGCCTAAGTAGGGACTAGAACTTGTAGATTTTTTTTATTTCTAGCCTGGTACCTTAAGCACTAGATCAAACTGGCTCTTATAGCGTTTGTATCTAAACTCTTCCTATATCCCCACATGAAGTCTTTTCTGGGATTGTTGGATTACTAAACCATACAAAAAATAAGAGGGAAGAACTGTTCCAGAAGCCACAGAATTATTGCAAGCATTTTAATAAATGCATCTAGGCATTTAGGAAGAACAGTACTCTGAAGAAGAAACATTGTTCGGTGATCTTTATATATAAATATGTTGTAACAGGGAGCCCCATAAAAGAGACATCTTGTATGAAAGACAGAAGAAAATGCCGTGTCTAAAAAGTGCCTACTTTCTACCTGAACACATTGTAAATTCTTACATTATGGCACCTTTTAAATAATTAACATATCTTGTTTATTGGTTTACAGAAATAGGTACGGACTTCAATAAATCCTAATTCTAAATAATCTGGTGTAGGATTTCAGGCTATACATTATAGGCAGAATGAAATTGAAGCATATCTCTAAAATAGATTATGTGAGCACAAAACAAAATATGAAACTTCTATACAGGAAACAAGAAAGATGGCAGCAGAGGGACAGCAACCAAATGTGGGGGTTGAAGAACAGCATGAGATCCTGAATCATAATTTTATAACTATGAACTAGGTTTTATATTAGCCCACTGGGAAAGAATAAATGGGATTAGATGAGGCACTTAATCAAACTGGGGAACCTTTAGAGCTTTTTATATGCAAGATAGTCATCTTCTATAATAAACTTCTCTTCAGAATTTAGAGTTAGTTTTTGAGTTATTCAGTCCTTAACTTTCACCAGACAAGGCCTCTTCTAAGAAAAGCAGTGGGAATCATAGAACTATGCAATTTATAAGGCATTTCAGAGTAGCTGAAATATTCCTCTTATTAGAAAAAGAGTGACTCTGATTGCTCAGCTAGGAAGGCAAGCATGAGGAAGGGAATATATACAGTTTCTTGCACATTTGTTTTCCTGCTTTTTATACAGTCTAGAGCAGGAATGTCCAACCTTGGCAATTTTAAGACCTGTGGACTTCAGTTCTCATGCTGGTTGAAGAACTCTGGGATTTAAAGCCCACAAGTCTTAAAGCTGCCTTGGTTGGGTACCCCTGCTCTAAAGCTAATATATAGTTGCAGAAAAAACAAGCTATAAATGCATATTTAATAATGTACTCTATTCATTAGTACTTTTTGATTGGTATTGAACTGAGGCTAAAATCCACGGGATTTTTATATGAATGCTATATGCACAGTTTTTGTGGTCTTCAGCAATCAGAAAATAAACTTGACATTTTTGTCAATTTTGACATAACTTAAGAAGATTACATGGCATTTATTCCTTATGTGTTTGTGGTTACTTTTTTTACCTAAACAGACTGCCAGTTATGTCTTGTTGATTTTGTCAACTACTTCCCAGCAGTATAAGAGATGCTATTTGAAGTGGCTGGCTTAGACAGTGATGTTTGATTTGAATCCTTGTACATGGCCAAATTCGGAGTACTCTTGCCTGGGATTGAATTCATATTGTCACATCCTGTGTAGTTATTTATATGTGTTGTATGTCTGTATATGCGTATGTATGTATGGTATATGTGCCTTGCTCTGTTTCTACAATATAATATTAAAATATATCAGTAATACACCTCCACATGAATTTCTACCTACGGTACTATTTCAGGGCATGGTATGGAGGGTATGGAATATGCATTGGCTAAATGATGTTTATCTGGCCATTAGTAAGATCCCTGAGAGTAGTCAGTGGGTTCTTCTAGCTCAGCAGATGCATTGAATATGTCACCCTATGGAATGCAGTGAATTCAGGAAATAGACAAAATAGCTGATTTACTATATTTGGTCATCATTCATTTTTCTAATACAAACACTGATAAATATGCAACAGGCTACCTTGAATGCAATTTTACAGTTTATTCACGTTTCTAAAACTATACATTTCCAATATAATGGACAATTGTGATGAAACCTCAGCAGTTTGTAATTTAATATGGGTTTGAGTGCACTGTTAAGAACTTTCTGATAGGAAACAGTGATTGGTAGTGAGGACTAAGGTTGAATCTAATTTATTAATTTGACTTGATATGTACGTGTTTAATGCTTGACTTAAAAAAGAAACCATAACATTTTGTGTAGACTTCCATTTGGAGTTAAATTCCATGAAAATCAGATGGGTTTCTTCCTGAATGCATCATATGATTAATGATTATAACTATGATTTTTTATCTACGATTTATGTTTGTACATTGAGAGCTTATACACTGGAGACAAATTCCTAGTGTGTCTAATCACACTTGACCAATAAAGAATTCTACTCTATGATTTGAATGGTGAATTGATAATTTGTAAATGTGGAAAAATGTTTTTTTCCTGATTTTGCATTTATATTAGTTTAATTATATTGAATGTAATATGATAATTTGTATATTTTTTGAATGATTGAAAATACAAACATTTTAAAAAGGCACATTTCTTCTCAAACCATTAGTATGAAATATATTATTCTTTTGATGCTGCTTATTAAAAATGTCCTGATTAAATATTGTGATTTGTTGTTTCTGGAGTATTGTGTTGCATTTTGTTTTCATTCTTCACATAAAAATTTACAAGACATTCAGAAAAACTGGTGAGTCACCATAGATTACATTATACTGCACTAGGAATCTATACTAATTCTGCAAACCTCTAGTTGGTAGTCATAGTACTGGCCCAGAAACATTATTCCTGATCTTAATTGTTCATATAATTTTAATATTCTAATAAAAATAGTTTCAATTTATATTTCAGATGGTTACTTTTAAAAGATGTTTGGGTCTTTTAAAATTGTCAATTATTAGGATGATACATATTTGGAATAAAGAATTTTATGATAATCCCACATCAAGACTGATTACTGTTCAAACAAATACTTGTATTAGTGGAATTTAATGAATCATTGATTTTATAATCAGTTCTATAATATATATTGTTAGTTTCTCCCAGTGAAATAAATTTTACCAGAAGACACTCCTATCTGTGCAGAACTGAGCATAGGAACAAATAGAATTGAAAGAAGGAAATATTCAGTCATTGACAAAATAAAACCAAAAATAAAATAACTTTTAATGACAATAAGAGAAATAAATTTACATTTTTATCACAGTTGCTATCTTGGGAAAGATGCAATGCATTCACAAAAGAATTTCAGGGTCAGCTTGAATTAGCCAATGTCAAATCTGAAACATTAATTTCTAGACTATAGCTTGTGTACTCCCTGAAGGAGAATCAGTATAATCAATTTTTTCTTCTTCTTCCTCCTCTTCTTCTTCCTCTTCCTCTTCTTCCTCTTCAGTAAAGTCAATGAATTCATACTCATCTCTTTCACCTACAAAGAAATACACAGCCAAATAACAAATATAGTGAAAAGAGCATCGAGTGTTTTAAATTTATGTTCACATTTTAAGGGAGAAAGAGTTTCTGCGTAACTTTAAATATCAATCATTTTTCCTTTATCTCTGATCAGGTATATGCCGCATTACAGAAGTTTTTGTTGTTGTTCTCGCCCATCACTATGCTAGACTGCAATAGTAAATGGAAGATTTACGGACTGTATATCTGCATCTATTCCTGTTCCATTCATCAAGGAATGTAAATTTCAGCTCATTTTTTACAAGAGGAAAATATGAATATTGAGTACAGTACAAATGTGCATGGGGATCCAGTCTAATATTAACACCTGGGAAACACAAACATGTTCTAATTTTGGAAACAGTTTAATGAAATGTCTGCTTATCTGCTTGTATCTGCAAGTTACAAGAGTTCTGCCCTATCCTTTGTAGATATTGCCATGTATAAAAAGTAAGCAAAGTAAACAATTACTCCCAGAGGTTTGTACACTGCAAACAAGCACTGATCATTCCAATGACATTTTATGGAAAAGTGGCAAAACTTTTTGAAGAAAAAAATCCAAAAATCCAGAGGGTTCTGGGAGCTTTTTCTCAGAGATTGTAAAGATGATTTTTCAACAGCAAATGCATTGGGACTGCTGCTCCCAGAACCCTTACTTAGCTTGTTATTGGTCACACTGAAATGTGTCGTCCAAGTGCATCTAAACAACACCAGATTGGAGAATGCTGCCCTGCAACCACAGCCAGTAATTTGTTTTTTATGAACAAATTACCAGGTCTGGCTTGAGCCAGTTTTCTATGTTCTGGTTTTATTTTTGTCATTAGCCCATTGTTGTGGGTCAATTAAAAACAGGCTTCAAAGAAGCAGCATGTGTATTAAGACAATTCAAGCTAATAGTTTTAATTGAATTTTGCAGGGGCTGAACCTCTTGTATGCAGCTTATGTCACATCCCCATTTTTACTATCTCCCTAGTGTCACCTCTCATAATACATGCAATTTATGTATAATATTGTCTGTGAATCTTTATATGGAAGACAATGAATCGCATTTTAAAGCTTCCTCCACAACATGTGAATATTCATCTATGTAAGAATGTTCAGAAAACACTCTCCCTTGGTGATGATTTCAACCAATTAAATATGTCGAAGAAAGAAACGTTGTGGCCCATTCCCTCCAAGAAATTTTACTTGAACATTCAGATAAATAGATAACTCGTCATCAGGACAATGCACCTCATGGCAAATGCCATCCTGTTTTCTGCAACTGCTTATTTACAGTCTTTTGATTCCCTTTTCCTCCTACAGAGTGATTTCAGTCACTTTCTCCAATCTTTGGGTTCTTATTCATTAAACACTGAAAACAAAGTAAGAAAGAGGTTCTTACAAAGCCTTCCATTCTTGTTTAATTCTTCCTCTATTGCAAGAAGTCGATTGTACTTGACTATCCTCTCTCCACGGGAAAGACCTCCCAGTTTGATGAATTTGGTTCCCAGTCCAACAGCCTAAGACAAATAAATTCCTTTTAAAAACCCCATAGCTGAAAACTTTGGTAGTTTATTAATACTAAGCTAACTTGATGACTAAATAGAGGCTTTAATTACGGTCATGTATATTTTAACCCTACATGAAAGCTCATAATTAAAGAACTGAATTTGTAACTGTAGGTACCAATATTATTCTATGTAATCAATGTTTTGTTTCAAAATATGTCTTTCATATATTTTTATCTATTACTTTCTCTTTCTCTCTCTACTGTATGTATGTGCGTGTATTTCATTCTTGTGTTTTTTCTTTCACAGTTTAATTATATTAAAGGATTTTTTAAAAATAGATATTACCATACAAGATATGCGTATTTGTTTCTTAAAGCAGCAAAAATCTCAGTTGAATTGTGACTGCAGTTTAATCATCAAACTCATATAACTTTTAAATTGCAGCATTAGAGTAAATCTGATAAGTATAATGAAATAAAACCTGCCAAGTAAATTTCAAAATTAATAAATTTAAATCTTCAAAGAATTTTTTCTCAAGTTTTATAGGTATTGTTTGAAATAGAAATAAAATTTTCGGTAATATATTCATTTTGACTGTGGCAATTTTTACTAATATTGACAATTGCAAGCTTTTCCATTTTTCCAAATCCACTCTTATTTGATTCAATAATTTTGTATAATTATCTTCTTTTATCACTGAACATCTTGCTGTTATTCCCAGGTATTTAACCTTTTAAACTATTTGTAGCTCTATTTTTTGACATTTGTTTTTTTTTTTGTTTATCTGAAAGATTTTTAACTATTACTTTAGTTTTTTCTCTGTTTATTTTCAGTCCTGCTATTTCTCCATACTGTTCTATCTTTCCCAGTAGTTTAGGAATCATCTCCAAGGATTCTTCTAAAATAAATACCAAATCATCTGCAAATGCTTGTAATTTGTATGTTTCATCTTTTATTTCTAGTCCTTTAATTTCCATATCTTGTCTAACATTTCTGTTTAGAACTTCCAAGGTTAAAATAAATAACAATGGAGATAATAGACATCCTTGCGTTGTAATTTTCTTATTTCAAAGTTTTCTGTATAATCTCCATTCACAATCACTTTTGCTGTTTGTTTATTGTATATTGTTTTAATCATATTTATATTTATTTATATTTATTTTTAATTGCTGAATCATAAATTGCCAGGAAACATTATCAAATTCCTTTTGGACATCTAAAAATATTAATGCCAATTGTTTCCCTGGATGTAATTCATAATATTCCAATGTATCCATTATCACTCTTAAATTATTTTTAATTTGTCTCTTTGGTACAAAACCATTTTGGTCTGAATATATAAATTCAGTTAAAAATCTTTTCAGTCTCTCTGCTATTATTGAAGTAAAAATTTTAAAATCCACATTTAATAATGATATCGGTCTATAATTTTTTTATCTGTGTCAAGTCTGAATCTTCTTTTGGTATTAAGGTAATATTTGCTTCTGTCCATGTATTTGGGAGTTTAGCCTCCAACAAAAGTTCCTTGCAAACATCCTTCAAAGGTTCACTTAATATATCGTGTAAAGATTTATATAGCTCCACCAGTAGTCCATCTGGCCCCGGTGTTTTCTCATATATTTTTTTTGTCTTCTTATAGCCTCTGTTATTTCCATCATTGTTATTTTTTCCACTAGCATAGTTTTAAAAGTTTCTGAAATTTTTGGAAGATTACTTTCTTCCAGATATTGAATTATTTTCTCCCTTGGAATTTCTTCTATATCATACAGTTTCTTATAGTATTCTTTAATTATCTTTTTTATTTCTTCGTTCTTAAATTGTAGACAGCCTTTTTCATCTATTACATTATTTATCAGTTTCTTCTCCTTCTGTTTTTTAAGTTTGTAAGCTAACCATCTTCCTGGTTTGTTTGCATTTTCAAAAAAGTTTTGTTTTGCTCTTTTTATTTGCTGTGCCAATTTTTCTGAATCCAACAAATTTAATTTATGTTTTATTGTTTCCATTTCTCTTTTCAGAATCTTCTTTTGTGGATTCATTTGCAGTTCTTATTCTAATTTTCAAAATTCTTCCCTTAATAATATGTATTGTTGTCTTTTCTGTTTATTTTTTTTCCGCCATGTATGTTATAGCTATACCTCTAAAATATGCTTTGGCTGTATCCCATACATTTTATAATGTTGTATCTTCTTTTTTGTTTCCTTTAAAGAAAAACTCAATTTCTTTTGTTGCTAATTCTATAAATTCTTTTTCTTTTAATATAGATTGATTCAAAGTCCATCTTAATTTTTTGGGTATTCCTCTCCATGTCATTGTTAAGGGGTTGTGGTCTGCCCATATACCTGGTTCTATCTCAATCTCCTGCATACTTGTCCTCAATTCAGATGTCATCCAAATCATGTCAATTCTGGACCAGGATTTGTGACTATTTGAATAAAATGTATATTGTAATTTTCCTGGATTAATTTCCCTCCAGACATCTTGTACCCTAATTTCCTCTATCGTATTAAAAAAATTCTTAGGTAATCTTTTTCTTCCACTTTTTCTTGTTTTGCTACTTTTATAATCTAAGGTCCCATCCACTATTGCGTTAAAACCTCCTACCAGGCAAATATTTTGATACTCCATTTCTGTTATTTTTCTATGGAGATTTTGATAAAATTCTTCCTGTTTATTATTTGGTGCATATATTGCTACCAACAATGTTTGTTTTTGATGTAGAAATATTTCTACCATCACAATTCTTCCTTCATCTGAATAAATCATTTTAGACTAGAGTCTATTGTCTCTTTACGGCTACACTTCTTTTTTTTCTGCTGCGCTGATGCATGGTAAAGTTTCCCAATTTTGGGGTATTCCAACAGTTTGTAATATTTTTAATATGTGTCTCTCGCAAACAAATTATATCTATGTTTAATTTCTGTAGTTTTCTAAAAAAAATATTTCTTTTTGATGGGGAATTCAGTCCATTTATATTCACTGAAAAAATTCCGTTTTTTTTCTCCATTTCAATTACTTATATTTAGGTCTGTTCTCTGGCTATTCCCTCACTCTCTTGATCAAGTTTCTCTTTCTGTTCTTCTGTTTGTTTAGTTGCTTCCTTAGTTGCTTCTTCTGTTTGTTTCTGATCTTTTTCTCTCCTCTTGTTGATATTGTACTCCTTCATTTAAAAATGCTTGATTTCTTTCATCAAAGTCTTGTGCCTTCCAAAGTGAGTCCATTCGGTATCTTGTATTATTCCAGTTCCCTTCTGGCATTAACCATCTGAAGTTTATACCTTTTGTAATTAGCTTTTTAGTTAAGAAGTGATATTGTCTTCGGGTGTCTCTTACTCTCTTGGGGATCTGCTTTAACACCACAATTTCTTTATTCTTGTATTGTAATGGCTCATCTCTAACTTTTCTCAGTATTTCATTTCTTGTTGTTTTCTTTATGAATCTTACATGAACTTCTCTGGGTAGTTTATATTTCTTTGCATAGCTTGAATTCATTCGAAATATTTTGGCAAGGAAAGAAAGCTAGAATTAAGATGAAAATGTTACAAGATGCCAAGGAAAATGGAGGTTTTGGTTTACTAGAGTGGGTTTTATATTATCAAGCATCTGTATTAACATGGGTAAAAGAATGGATAATTCTTAGAAACAAAAGGTTGTTATATTTGGAGGGGCATGATTTACAATTTGGGATGGCACGTTTTCTTATGGTATGGGGAAAATAAAATTCATAAGTACTTTCAAAATCACTATATAAGAAATGCATTATTAACAACATGGGAAAAAATATAATGTAAAATATATCTGAAAATTCCAGGTTGGCTTTCAACAATGGAAGCATTTGTACACCCAAATTTAGTTGATTTTGAAAAAATCCGGACATACAGAGATATTCTAAATTCTGAAGGGTTTAAAATTTAAAATCTAAACAAGAAATGGAAAATCAGGGTATCAATTGGAGGAGCCAAGATGGTGGACAGGCAGCAAAGGCTGTAAAGAGCTCCTCTGAAAGTAAAAGCTTTCTTTTCTTTTTATTTTAACTTTTTAACCCTTTTTAACACTGCATTTTAACCTACTTTTAACCCATTTTGAACCTATTTTAACCCATTTTGAACCTATTTTTAAATCTGTTTTAACCCTTGTTTGACTTTTTATAATAATCAAAGACTTTTTATCAAGGATATATACTGGAGAGGCTTACCATTGTTTTACCTACATTTTAACAACTCTACAAGCCAGGATTACCAAGTATGGGGAAAAGGAGAAAGAGACAGCGTGTTCACTCGGCAGCAGAGTTCTTCCAAGCCACTGAAGCAGCAGAAAATGGAAGATTTCACTGCAAATAGACAGTCTGCTCCAATAAGTAACTCATCTGTATGTGACTCATTGGAATGGGATTTACAAACTGAACTTGAAAGCAAACAGCATATACTGTAGAACTTTCTGTTTCTCTCAGAAAATAGCTCCCCTCCCTGGAATTCAGCACCCACTTTTCCTGCACAGGATGGGATAGTAACAAACAGTAGTAAGGGAGAATGAAACATCTCCTTTCCAGACAATGTTTGCTCACAGCTCAAACCGTAAATTCAATCTATGAACTTTTATCAATTGTCACAAATAAGGTTGACTGCTTGAAAGAGTCTTTTGCAAAGTTTATCAGCAGTCAAACAAACATTGCAGAACGACTCAGGAGGACACATAATGATAGACATGGGATGGCTAATGCAGAAATGGAAACTAAAATAGGCCCCTCTCTCCCTTCTATAAATGAGAGAGGAAAGAATATCCACAAAGAAAACAACACTCAATCAGATAGTTCTAGAGGTGACATGTCAGATAGATGTTGGAAATGCAAACATAAGTCAGGCACTTATTACCATGTTTGGTGGACATGTGCCAAAGCAAAAAGTTATTGGAAAAAGATACATGCTTGGCTAGAAAAGATGTTGGGAGAATACGTAGATTTTAAAACCTGAACTTTTTTTATTAGGTATAATGCCAGATAAACAAAGCATATCTTTTACTTTGCATGTTACAACAGCGGCAAGAATTATACCTGGCTTCTAATAGATAATTTACCTGTTTCCTACATATAAGCAGAAGTTATCAACTATCAGGTGGAGACAGAACAAAGGAAGAAAAAAAGCACCATTGTAACTTAACAGTCTGGATATTAATAGGCTGCCCAATTTGGGGGAGAAAATAGTTCAGGTATTTCTAACAGAGTAGTCAGCATTGGTGTAGTAAATCAGGAGAAGAGATAGGAAGCTGAAGCAGATGTAAAGGAATCCAAGATGACTACATTGTTGAAAGGAAGGGGAGTAGGAGGGATCTGGGAGATTGCAGGAGGCAGAAGAGAATAAATGAAGGACTGGTGAAAGAAAAGTGACACATTAATTTAAATAAGTCATCATTTCAAATGACATCCTCTATGTAATTATACTTTAATACAAAGAAATCAACTGGAATCCATTAAGACAAGAAAATACTATTACTGCCCTATGTTTGAATAATTTATTCAACTTTTCCTTAAAAATGTCAGCAAGAGACACTACATATTTGCAGTGTGCTTCTCTTGGCCTACTATTTGCTGTTTTGCCCTTGAATGTTCAAAGATTACCTCTCTTAAAAAGGTATCTTTCTTGAAAAAGCCAATTTCCTCAAAGATTATATGTCTCTTCACTAGATAAACATTTCTCCTAGGAAGCAGATGAAGATAAAAAGCTTTGGGCAATTGAGGAGTTTTCCATACATACCAGGTCTGCAAGGCTATCATCAGAAGATTCTCCATCTGGACTTCCTAAGATGGAAAGGTGCCTCCAACCTGTATTGAATGCAAGGACTTTTAATTTCATAAAACATCTATAGCTTGCAAAACATCTCTGTCTTAATTGTAAAATTACTGGAAAGTCTTATGGCATCTTCCAGAGTTAGTAATTTATTATAAATTTAAATTTTGTGGACTAATAAAATAGACGCTAGTCCAGAAGTGTTTCAGTTTCATTAAACAGATAATTCCTTAAAGACACTAAATTTATCATAGTTTTGCTGTAGCAAACTAACACAGCTGTCCTTCTGGAAATACACAATTATTTGTTTATTTAGCAAACATTTTTTTTATTCTATTGCAATCTAGTTTTGTTTTATTATGACTTATTTATAGTGTACAAAATCATCTGCCCACAGCCCAAACAGTGTTGAACATTTACATCTATTTAAATTTAATTATTCTGCATTGGATTGTGGATAAACTCTAGCAAAGCTAAAATATTACTTGCTTTTCACACTCCCCATAACTGTTACAGTAGAGATAATCACTTTAGAAGTATATTCAAAATAAAAGTAGTGAATGTTTTCCTGTTGAATACAGGTTTTTTGTTTTCTTTAAATGAACAATTCTAGCTTATATAAATAAAAATCTGAATGTTAACATTTTTAAATCTTTGTTACATTTTGAGGTCCATAAAGAATGATGGGAAATATGTGACACAAACCAATACTACAAGAGATACATGAAATTTTCTATACCATTTAAAGCTGAATTATATCTAAACATTCAACTTACATATTTTAAAATGAGCCCCCAATTATATTGTCAATCCATAATGAAATCAAATTTTGATGAATAAGATTTTTAATTATTAAATATTTTACTAAATATAAAAAGCTCTATATTTTTACAGCTACTATTGAATTTTGATATACAGTTCTTTCCTCACCATCTAATCGCTGGGTCATTTGTACAAGGTCCAAAATTTTAGCTTCATTGATATGTTTTATTACAAGACCACTGCATTTTGGCATATTGCTTTTTTTAGAACTCAGAACTTTAGTCAAATTCCTGCATGAGTCTTCTGCAATTAAATAACATTTAGAACCCAAAACATTGTACAGATGGATCCATTGTTGACGGTCCTGTAAAGATAGCAAATAATGAATAGAGTAGAGTAGAGTAGAGTAGAGTAGAGTAGAGTAGAGTAGAGTAGAGTAGAATAGAATAGAATAGAATAGAATAGAATAGAATATACTTTATTGGCCAAGTGTGATTGGACACATAAGGAATTTGTTTCAAGCATTAGCTATAAACAAGAAGGCAAAGTACTGCCAGAATTTTTTTTCTAAAAAATGAGACACTTTTAACATTAACATCAGTAAATTCAGTACTACTGTGAATGAAGCTGCATAATAAAACCCTTCAATTTATCTAGAAGCCTTAACAGAAGGGCTGATATCCAGCCTCTTGCTCAGCCCCACTAAGCAGCTGTGGACTTCGTTCTCCCTTTTTTGACCATTCACTTGGCAGCATCTCTTTGCCCCGTCTTCCAAGGTCTTTCCCACATACTATTATAGCTACTCTACAATTTCATCCCCCCCCCCCCACAAATTGTAGTAAGACCTCTTAGTTTTGTCTAGATTTTAGCAGTTTATATTAAGAAGGAATCAGAGATAATTCTGTTAGGGAAGTTTAACTAACAATTAAATATTTTGGGACGGATCAGAAGCAAAATTAGTTAAGGTGGTGACCTAGAAACCAGGAGTTTCACCCTAGGTATGAAAGCCTGCTGGGAGACATTGTGCCAATCAATCTCTCTTAGCCCAACCCATCTTACAGGGCTGTTATGGGGAAAACAGGAAGAGGAAGTATTACGTATGTTTGCCATCTTGAGTAAACTTATAAAGTAATAATACCTTGGTATTAATGATATTAATAAGTAATAAAATAATAAAATGAGATAAAAATCAAATTAATAAATATTTCACATCATAAAATAAGGAGATATAAAAAATCCTAGTTATGAGTAACATTCTTAGGTCTTACAATATTTACCATAGTCAATGTGAGATATGAGCATAGCAATACCTACATATCTTATGGCTTATGCCTCCTAAAATACCAGCTAAACAAGATTCAAAAAGGCCCTTTAACAACTGTAATTCTGTGCATAAATGATTACAAAATGATGTTTAAATTCAGTTTACATACATTAGTAAACAGTTATTCAGAATGAAACTACTGTTGTTTCCTTCAAATCTCACAAAGAAGAGCAGGTATTAAACCAAACAATGTAAGAGGAGCTTATATACATTAAACTAAATACTAAACTAGATATATAAGTCATTTAAATTATTTTTAAATCAATGAAAATTAATTACAACCCTCTAAAATCCATTTCAATTAGATTTAAACAAGACTAGTCCAGTGTTACTGGACCACAATAACACTATTGGAGAAAGAAGCTCAGTGTAATTTCCTTCATCTATGTCTTATTCTTTTCTTTAGAATGCATGATTCCTAAAACATTAACATCACCTACATGTTTGTTTCATTTTTAGATGCTGTTTTAAAAAAGTAATGCAAATTTAAATATATCTGTGTATTAGTAAAAGGAACTTACCTCTTTTCTCAATGGATCTATTAAAGTTAAAATAGAAGGGAATTTCTTAACCAGATCTAGATACATATCCACCATTTCATCAGCAGATTTGGGTGTTCCAAAAATTACTTCATATTTTCCTTTATTCTAGAGTGTAATATATTGACAAAATATTAAATATGAAGCTATCCATAATTCCGCAATTAGCTCAAACCTAATTGCGGAATTATATATACTGAGCTTTTACAAAAGTCGCTAGTATTTTAGATGAACAATATGTTTTACACATTTGTCCCATTATCATGCCATCACATCCACTATCATAACACATTCTCCCAAAAGAGGAAAAACTAATGATAAATTATTGAAAACATTGAAAATAAAACTTACATAATCCATTAGTTCATGAGCAGCACAATTTATCCCCAAGTATATATCTGTTCCTAATTCCAAGGAAAGATTTGTGCATGCTGATTGGATCAAAGTTAGTGGTTGTTCTAGACTTTCGTATCCCATTACTAGACAACCTAAATGGGATATTTTTTTAGGAACAGGAAGCTGTGAATAAATAATATATAAATAACAATAATTAACTTACAAAAAATAGTCTGCTAAATTCTGAATGCCTGCCATTCTTCAACCATTCCATCAAAACTATATGGATGATATTCTAAACTCCTTTAAGGCTCTTTCTCTGTATGGTCATTTCATAGGTCAAATCATGGTAATATTATGGTAATATTTCAAGTATATATAATTTATCATTACCTACAAGAATCCAATCAGGTAACTTCCTAGTTATTATTTCCAATTTCTATGACCGGCTGGACATGAAGACAATTACTATGTTTGTTCATATCGTTTGCAAGGATGCAGTCTTAGAGCAAATAAGTTGAATATTACAATATGTCAGGGAGGGCTAGTAAGCTTTTTCCCATATGATTTTAATCTTAATCTTTCATCATGCTTAAATTTAGGACTTTATTTTTCTCCTTACCAGCGTCTTTTTCCCTGCATCTCGTGAAGCAGCTTTTTTGTCATCTATTGCAGAACCAGACTGTTGCAAAGGATTTTTCAAGAACAAAGTGTTTAGGAAAGCATACTATGCAGAAACATGTAACAAATTATCAACCATTGTAGCATGAGAGTCATCATGGTAAAATATGTAGGTAAAACGAATATATTGTACATGATACAACCCTATACTGAGTCTAAAATAGAAATGCATTATTCAACTGTACCTTGCCAACAATTATCTGATTCAGCATTATAAATAATGAACATCTATTAATTTAAAATAGCAACTTGTAATAAAATGCTAAGAAGGTTCTTGTGCAACCAACCACATCTCTTCATTCTATCCCATTTCTCAGGTGAATTTCTGTTTCCTCACCCAAACAGTAGCTCCTTGTTGGATTGTTTTTGCCCCGTCTCTCTACAATTATTTTTGTTTTACAGACAATGAGGTTTGCGATCCTCCCGATATTTCTTTCCTTCCTATGAGTGTGGGCATGTTAGACCTAAGCCCAAAGATGACACTGTGAAATCCAATCAAGTCCAATTTTCTATTTGCTTACAACTAGTAGACAAATTTTTGCCAGATTAAAGCTATAATTTTCTAACTTAACAGATATAACAAGGTGAAATATATCACCCCGAATCTCTCCCCCATCCAATTTAGGATTGTGCAATCTCTTAATTTGGGATTCTTTTTGAAATGTACTGCCTCCTCCTTGGGAAACCATGGTGCTCCTGCCAGGATTCTCCCTCCACCCCTGCATATTCCTTCTCCAGAGGCAAATTCTAGTGCATTTGCATTTGTGATTTATTTATTTATGTGCATTTGTGATTTATTTATTTATTTATTTATTAAAGTAATAGCATTCATTCTTGAATATCCTAAATAGATTTTATTATTGTTGACTTACCTCTTTATTCATTTTTTCTATCAATTTCAACATCTGTTTCTGAATATCCATACATCTTGTTATGGCCTGCATAATAATAAAACATTCCCTCAATAAAACATAACATGCTTTTTTCCATTGGAAATTCAACTTTAAAAATGACTGATTTTTTCATAAAATCACAAGTATGCTCTTTAATAAGAGATTTATTCTTAGCTCCAGATTGCATCGGAAGTTGTGGAGAAGTCACAGGTTTATGTAATTAGTAATTCAACCTTGAACTTGGAAGGTTAATCCTGGAAACAGCATTGTGTGGTAAGGGGGAAAAATGGATGTGCATTGTGACATTGTGATAAAAGTACAAAAGGCTGGGATTTGCATTGTAATGTTCCAAGACACATTTTCTCTTTTTTCATCATTATGATTTTGTCAAGTGCCTGGAAATCAGGAGAATCGGACAGATCAAATGAGTATAAAGATTTATTGCAAGCTTAAGCTCTCTACAAAAATCTGAGCTACTAACAGTCAAGGGAAATTAGCGGGAGACAAGAAAGGCATTCAAGGTGACCTGGACTTAGATCTCTTATGGAAGTGAAGGGACTCGTGATTGATGGTGCTTTTGTCCTTCCTCAGGATCACCCTGGAATTTCCTATAGATTTAGGTTCATTAAAGTGTCATTAAGCATAAATGAGCAAATATGGGTTGGGATGGTGAACAAGGCACTAGGATCATGGACAGAAGAAAAACTAGATTCTCGAAATAGGCATCCATGTTGCTCTAGCATTTGTTAGAAGCTAACTGAATTCGGAAATATTTCTGTTTTAAGAGGATATCACTAAAGCCCATTTTACTGAAAAACAATGAATTCTTCTTCTATGGATTATGCTTTGGCCTTGAATGAAATATAAACAAGTCTATATCAAATAATGTCAAGGAGGACCATCTTCCTGTATCAGCTAGCTCATGCTTTAAGATCATCAGAGAAGGCGCTTCTCTCTTTTTTTTACAAAAATATCCTCACCCTTGGACGGAGTTCTGTTTGTGAAATGCATTTCCCAAAGTGGTGTGTCTCACACAAACACTGCATTGTTTTCACTGACAAATCAAAACCTCTTGTTTGCCATTCATTTTAACTAATTCTTACCCATGTTTAGTACAGGGATATACAGATTTAATTATACTTTAATGCTGACTAATTTAATTTTATATCTCTCAATATGATTAGCTTTCAGATTTATTAAAGGTTTGCTTATTATATAACACCGTGAGATGAACAAAATTAATCAACAATTGTGTCAGCATGTAACTTCTACTAAGACAATAGAGTTAATTACATTTACACTACTGAGGTGCATAATAGATTGACACATTATGTTAATCAAGTTTTCCTTTAGCAGAAATTAATCAAAAACTGATAACCATATCTAAGTAGTCTCACATTCTGCATAGCCTACTATCACATTTCTTTTACTTGTGGTTTCAGCCATAATGCAGGACTGTGTCATCATATATCTTTTCTTTAAACTTGTTCAAAGGTTATTGGGGTGATCAAGATTTATTTGTCAAAGCTATTTCTCAAATCCATTTTAGAACCATTGTAACTATAGACATTTTTAATAATTGTTCATGAAACTAATGCTTCCTCTGTGCCAGGTTAACACTGATCATCTTAGAATGTGAAACTTTATTGTACAGCAAATTCTGTTCAATCTTTCTAATGTTTTTGCTTACTTTCCTTCATTATAAGAGGCACTAGAAAATCCCAAATAAATAAATGCCAGAAAAATGATAGGCTACTGTAACTATCTATACCTATGTCTATGTCTATGTCTATGTCTATGTCTATATCTATATCTATATCTATATGTATATCTATATCTATCTACAGTATCTATATCTATCTATATCTAATGTATCATGCAGATGAAATGCTGCATATATATTTACTGGATAGACATTTTGCATAGTCTGATCAACATAATAGTATTTTTGTTTTTTTTCCTGAGATTTCTTGCACATACACAGATTTTGAATTTAGTTCCAAGTCAATAGTTTTAATAAATAGCAGTGATATAGATAAACAGCATTTCCATCCTGAAAGGCAAATACAATGTACTTGAATGATTTTCAACATTTTATTTATCATTCTCAACTTAGAACAACAGCATTTAGTACTTGTTTAACTGTTAACCAGGCAGGAGGGATCAGCATCACTTCTTTCATTACATTCAGTTTTCCAGGTGATGTTTTCCCACAATTTAAAACTGTTATCATTGGCAGTGGTATAACCAGTTCTTTTGGCATCTTCTAAATGGGGAAGAACGAAGAATTGTTATTGGTTGTACTAAAAATAAATAATCCAAATAATGTACAAGGTTTTAATCATATATTATATTTTACGATAACTACCTTGTATATTATTTGGATCACAAAGGAAAGTTAACTGTATTTGCAAATGTATGTGTACAATTTGTATCTACTGTATGACTGGCTAGAAAGATAAAGCTTAATTTCATTAAGATCATAAATATCCAATTTTAGACCAGAATGTTAAATTAAGACTATTTCAGCTACCAGAAAAATAATATGATTTAAATCAGTATACAGAGATCCATTATTACACTCTGTCATTCCCTGTATGCCAGAGATGGACAGCATAAAATCTAGGATTAGGATTTGCCTTAATTCAATATCATTCATATGTAGGAATATTCCTATGTATTGACACGAGAGTCAGGGAACAAGAGTAAACGAAGACTGATTAATACTTGTATTAGAATATGAGTCCTTTTCATCCCACTGACATTTAGAAATGGCATGCACAATAAACTAAGACAAAATATGGTTAGATAAAATACGGTGTTCAAACCTGGATTTTAAATTAAACTGTGGTTAAAGAACCTGTTAATTATAGTATAGGTTTGTAATGGGTTTATTCAAACTATAGTTTGGTGCTTCAATCAAACTAAGACCAGTGAATTAATTGATGATTAATTCAATCTTCTGGCCACTAACCAAGAAATGGGAGATAGGAACAACTACATGATAGGTATTACTCTTGTCTCTTCTAACACATATCAATCATGAAAAGGCTTAAATACCATAATAACACAATATAAGAAAATTCACCTTGCTCATTCCAGATCCATCTGGCCTAGTGTTCTGTGTCACAGGAATGTAATTGTCCCAGCAATAAACAATCTGGTTTTGCAGGTTCCAATCTGAGTCAGTCACCAGGACCAAATATTTATTCTTCCTAGCTTTCAGGCTCATGCTGGGAACCTGAAATCTAGGAAAACTTTACCTTCCTTCACAAAATTAGTTTTGCCAAGCCATCTTCCCAGATTATTTTTTTGACTTGCCAACAATTTTGGCACTTTCACTATATTTGTTGTTGTTGTTGTTAATTGCAAAGTTGTGTCCGACCCATCGTGACCCCATGGACAACGTTCCTCCAGGTCTTCCTGTCCTCTACCATCTTTACTATATTAACCATGTCTAAAAGTTTAATTCTGAACCCTACATAAGATCAACTGCTATCATTGCCTGTAGGTAACAACCAGCTATCCAGACTATATTAAATCATCTAAACTGGTGGCAGTAAATCCCATTTAATTATACCTCATATAAAGAAAGTCATTACAGGGACAGGATCATCTTCTTGACCAGGCCACCATGTTTTACTTTTATAAAGTAAGCGATCTGCTTGATCCCTTACTTTTTAAAAAGAAGTTTCCTCTGACCACAAATGTAGATGCAGCATGCATCAAACTGAAAACATTTAGCAAACTGGAGCTGATCACATCTGCTATATTGTCTAGTGTGCTACAATTGATTAAGCAGTTTCACTATACATATCATGAGACTTGGCTTTGTGTATATGGCAATCATTTCTCTTGTTCCCATTTCAACTGAGCATTCTGAATCTGCAGAACAAGGTAAATCCTGAGAAGTACCTGATCATGTTTCAGCAAAGTAATATATAAGTACAAAGGTATGTCACGAACAGTTGCAGCACTCTTTGCAATAGCAAGTGATGTACATCCAATAGCCAAACTGCCCATAAGTACAGGTTCAGGGAGCTCTGCTGGGACTATTGGCTTTTCTATCACAGACATTTTTTTGCCTAAAAACACAGGGAAAAAAAGGATGTAGTCAGCTTCTGCTTAATGTTAACAAGACCACAATAAATAAAATGGTAGTTTTTGCACTGAAGTCAAAAAATGTAGAAAGAAATCTTCAGGTTCCTTAATCTACAATTCATTTGGAATCACAGACACTGATCCAGAAATAGGAATTTGAAGAAAAATAATTCTAAGTGCATTTTAAACTTATTCCTATTTATCCAGCCAGCTTTCTAACGTTAATTTTATAGCAGCTTAAAGACTCTTTTCTTACATGCAATGGCAGATATTACAAACTCTTTGCTGAAGTTTTATTTCTCAGACAAAAATGTTCTATTATTTTCTCTTTACTAACTTTTTCATCATGTTCATTTTTTTAACCTCATCCAGATTTTCAAAATAATATTTATGTTTAAAAAATCAGAATCCAAGGTACATTTGGAAAATTATGTAGCTCCCATTTAGGTACTTTAACAATAGCTGAATTTTGTAGCACAGAACATAGCAACCATCATTTCCCACTGTGACATTTATGTCCTCAAATGTTAAAGAAAAGCCTGCATCGTTTGAAAATCTGACAAGTTATGGGTGTGGGTGTTATGGAAAATCTGACTTTTGATCCAAACATTTAACTGCTTCTCTAAGCAAGAATATAAACATGCTCAAGAACACTGAGATGTACTTGATACATTAATTTGAGGCATACCATAAATTTGATCCTCTTTATGATCAAAAAGCTTATCTAATGAAAATTATAAATGAATTGTCATAGTATGAAGCAACAAGTCTGAACAGGACATATTCTCCATAGATTCTCAACAATCAATGAAATATTTCATAATATGCTAAATTCAACTTCTGTTATGTTCAATATCTTTTCTTTTTCATTGACACTATTAAGATTCTAAAAATAAAGTATTTTCTCAGAGATTTATAATGAGTTTTTAACAATTTGTATTTACTAACATTATTTCCTTATCTTCAGATATGGCATTCACTAGTGTCTGCAGTAAATTATGAATATATCAAAATATACAAGGCACAAAACAGAAAAAGGCCAGTTTTTGAATCCCTGGATCCTAAACTGCTGCCTTTTGCAGGGAATTTACAGGGATGTTGACTAATTATGAAATAAAACAAAAAAATCTTCTGTTTGGTAGAAAAGCTATGACAGCTCTAAAGAAAATACAAAAGAACAGATATATAACATTGACAGCAACGGTAAATATTGTCAAGGCTATACTTTCCCCACATAAGCACATATATATAAAAACCGGATCATCAGAAGGATTAAACAAAGAAAAATTGTATTTTTGAATTGTGATGCAGAAGAATGCAACTGAAAATACCTTGCACTGAAAGAAGAAATCATTGTACTAGATGCAGTAAAACCACACTATTGACTGGGAAGACTAACAATGAACCTAAAGCTTTAATATTGAGGACACAAAATACAAAGGCAGGAATCATGGAAAGGCCCTGATGCTTAAAAAAAAAATGAAGGGAATAAAAAAAGAGGCCTACAAGACAAGATGGCTAGTTAACATTACTCATGATGCAAGCAGGACTTTTCCAGAACGAAATAAGTTACTGAGAAAACAAACCAGGAAAAATAGTGTCCAGCAGATCACGAAGAACCAGAAGTAACCAAATGATTGCTCAAGACCATTTCATGTATACTAATGTCATTTTCTAACCTGTTTTGTTTGGTTTCTTTTTTCCAGGAGGTATGGTGGCCAATGGAGAAGCAGGTGCCATCACTTCCTGACTTTCTTTTTCTTTTGCAGGTTCCCTTTTTTCTTTGTCTTCTTCGTATTTCCTTGTAAAATAATCACTATAAATAAAAGGAAATAGCATGATTAATCACTGCTTTGGATTTTGCAAATACAAACTCTACAAAATCATACACTGGAAGGGTTCTGACTCACAAAAACATATTCCATTTTTATTTTCAACCTGAATTTGAATTTGTGTTATTCAAGGTATTGCCATTAGTTTTAAGTTTCATTTTCCTTAGGGCCAAGAAGTCATGCAAAATGCTAAAATAAATAATTAAAATAAAATAAATTTGTGAATGACAAATATTGCAATTTTTAGCTTTATAAATATTTCCACCTTTGTATGTACACATTTATTGCATGTCTGTTACCTTTTGGAAGTTAAACTTTTCTACCCTGATGTTGCTTGTGAATATATACCAGTTGGAGGAACCAAAATTCTTTATGTACATCAAATGGGCCTTGAGAATTGGCCCAAAATGTTTATGCCAGATTATTGTCTGGAACAGGCATATAAAACGTATAATTTTGTTACTATTTTATCTCTATCCAAACAATATGGTTTTTACTTCAGAACTGAAAATGATTTGAAACCATCATACTTATATGGTTGCCTTCTTTTTCTTGGAATTCCCTAATATTTGGATGGTAGATATCAGTGCTTTGAGACACCATTATAATACAGCCTCTATAATCATATGCTTCAGTACTGAAAATCATATTCTTTTGAAATTATAGTCTTTCTAATGATTAGTACCTGATACCTTCCAGATGTTTGGGACAAAACATCCTACATTCCTTGTTCACTGGTGCACACTGCTTGGATCTTTGCTCTATTCAGTGTCCCTTTTGAGCAAACACACAATGGACTGCATCCTTGAGGAACTTTCAAGGACAGTTGTGAAAATGATATATCATTCAATTATTAAAGTACATTTCATAAAAATGTAGGCAGCTAGCTTATTAATTTCCTTTTACTACTGCTACTGGAAAAGTGTAGGATAGCTTTTTAAAGAAATATATTTCTGCAACTGCAATGCCAGCTACCCAAATCTATCTATCTACATGATTAGAAGAGAACATTATTATGTTGTGCCACTTCAGAGCTTTCTTCAGCTGGCTTTTGACTGGCACAACTGTCCCCTTGGAGGACAAAGAACATATTGGGTAGAAGTCATTCAGAGAAAATATTTAGTTAATTCAGTATTTAAAATTATTCCATTTGGGAACTGATTTAAAGATCACTAGTAATTGAACAATTCCTCAGATCAACACCTCTGATGATGATTTTAACCTGTATTTATTATAATAAAACCTGTAATTATTAGGGAAAGTCTTGGTCTGTTTAAATTTTAAATGGAAGAGAAACTGAGCCTAGTATTACTTGTAAAAATAAGGGGGAAAGTTAAAGAAAAGATATGCCAGAATGGATACAAATCAAATAAATACTACTATAAGGATTGGTCAATTTGCATTCCAGGAAGCTGTATTGTTTAGTCACCTATATAGATTTAGATTTAGATTTTATTAAATTTATATCTTATAACTGTATCATACGTCAATCTTACAGTAGTATTATAAAATGCAAAAACAGTTAAGATCAGTCTATTAATTAAATATATTCTTAAGAGTGTAAAAAAATAAATTTATTGCCATATTGTCTATTAACCAGTGCAAAACTGTAGCAACCTTATCTAGTTCCAATATAAAAAGGGATAATTCTATATTTTTAGTTATCTACAACTGTGTTTTTATAATCAGTTTGTGAACAGTAAATATATAGGATCCTATAGTGTATTCATTTTTTTAAATATTCATTGGTGAAGGAGGAAGCAATTAGGAATCTGAGTTTTTGGCTTTTTATGGTATAAAAAAATTAATGATACTATAGATTTTAAAAATTATTGTGTACTTCTTATCCTGCCTTCAGGTGCTCTGGACTGCCTCTTCTTTGTGGCAGCCCCTCAAACATTGGAACAGAGCTATCATGTCAGCCCTAGTCCTTCTTCTAATTAAATTAGACATACCCAATTCCTGCAACCATTCTTGGTTGCTCTTCTCTGAACTCTTTCTAGAGTCTCTACATCTTTTTTATATCATGGCGATCAAAACTGGATGCAATATTCCAAGTGTGGTCTTACCAAGGCATCATAATGTGGTATTAACACTTCACGTGATCTTGATTCTATCCCTCTATTAGTGCAGCCTAGGACTGCATTGGCTTTTTTGGCAGCTGGGATAGAAGGGAACCTTGTAATGAAAGAAGGAGGATGGATAATAAGTTTGTTTATAATTACTGTAGAGAAGATTGGAAGTTGCTTGTTCAATTTTCTTTTTTTTCTCTACTTAAATTGCTTTTTAAATTTTCTGTTATCTTTTTTCTTTCTTTCTAACTTTTCTTTATATATTTTCATATTTAGCTTTTACTTATGTAATTTTTAAATAAAATTCATATAGGCAGAGTATGACTGTTTTGATCTATATTTCTCATGGGATCCAATTAGCAAGTCCAGTAACAGATAATAGTGTTATATTCCCAAATCCATGGAGGGCATTGGGTTGTATTCTCTTGCATTACTGCAGCCCCTAAAATCTAGCCACTTATATGCTGCCATCCTCCCTTCTTATTCTTGGCACCTATATCACTGATCTATTTTATACATTCAGCATTGCTATTACTGGATGGAACTTCTTAGATAATGAGCACTTATGATAGCAAGATTTATTGACTAGTAGTCAACTGAATTATGTAACAAAATGTCCTAATAACCATTAAAGAACACTGCTTCAAGTTTGTAAGTATATTGTGTGCAAATGCTGAATTAGAACATAATGGAATTTTAAATAAAATTTAAAAAAAAAATTCATAGCAAACAAATATATATGAGACATTTACCCTAATAACTCATCAATGTTTTGTTGGTCACTAGGCTGAAGGCCTCTGAGCATTTCATTCAGGGATTCATTTATCCATTCAATTGCCGTATTCAATGATTCGCATCTTTCCTTTTCATCTGCATCAATTGCTTCTGCTGAAGCATTTTCAAGAATTTCAGCATGACATGAGATCATGCTGGAACAAATAATCTGTGCAACAATATTTAAAGATGGTTATTATTGAAATTTCACATAGTAAACATGACATTGAAATTACTTTCTACTAAAAGCTTTTTTTTATAATTGATGTATGGTTTTTCCAGATACTTCCACTGACAAATATCATAAACTTATCTCGCTTCAAGTATTTATCCAAGGTAATTCATAGACTGTAATTCTTCAGTAGAATTTTGTTCAAAGCTTTTTATTCAACTCGTACTTATTCTATATAGTTTTAATATAGTTCTTTTTAACACAAACAGGAGTTTTATGTGAAGTTTTGATTCATGAATGCTCTGAGAATATATTTTATAATGTTCCCCTTAATTACCTTAGTATCATTTTTCAAGAAGTGAACGAAAAATTCAAGATAATCTTAATCCTTCTAACTAATTGATATGTGCAATGAACTAAGCAATGCATATCTAACGTGATGGAATGAAATATGTTTTCAAATAAAAAACTTGACTAATTTTTTGTTATTCTTCCACCATATTAGATGGCTTTATAAAATAATATAAAAGGACTGTTGCAAAAGAAGAAAAGATAATTTCAGCTAGGCCTTAAACTTATTGAACTGTATGCTACAGGAAATCAAAACGTCATGCACAGAGACCGCATACCAGCAAAATGCATTTAAATGGTTTATTTTTTTAAACAACCACCATACAGGGGTGGTAGAGTTAAGATGGAGGTAAGACCATACTGAACAGGAGGTAATAGTCTAACCTGCTATATCCGTTTCTTGTCCAATTAATAATCAAGCTAGATCAGAAGCTTTCCTTGTAATGAATGACTTGTGGAGAAAATCCATGAAAATCACATCAGGAAGCAAAAAAAGATTTAAGATTATTCTTTCCTATCACCATACCACAATCTGAATAGCTTTAGCTGTTATTTAGAAATTAAATAAAGTCCTTTTACTTTGTCTAGAAAACCAAACCTTGGTATTAAAGGGATAAATGCATTCCATTAGGCTTCTCAAATGCCTGTCATGGAATCTCAACTACCCAACGTGGTGGCTCAGCCCCTTTGCTTTTTGATTCTATCTACCAATCAGTTGTATTGTTTTTCTTTGATATATGTTTTCCTTTTAATTGTTTAATTACAAGCTGCATAGAGTTCTGGTGGAGTTGGTCACTCTTAAAATTGTATAAACAAACACAGAATTAACTGCAACCCAACTCATACCTTTTCACAGTCCCTAACTCGGCAAAAGACTTCAACTTCTAATGTTGGTCGACCAGTTCCATCCAGCACACTTTTAGCATCTAATTTGCATATCACTGGAGGTTTTGATAATTCAGAGAAGAAGTTTGCCTAGAAGACCAATAATTAGTGCAATTCACAGGCTTTCAAAGATACAATTACAATTTATTTTGTACCTTAAATGTATTAGGTGGTTCATTTAGTTACTAATTCTTGTAGTCATAGATTGGAGGAAAAATCATGAATGGTGTATGATGGTAGCACGCTAGTTGAAGCAGATTATCTGGATTCTTTTCAGTCAGTATGTGGCATATTCTGCTGT